>NC_029547.1:45400002-45692502 GCF_001577835.2 Coturnix japonica
GAAGTTGTTTTCTGGAAAACACCAATAAGTCAAGGAAACAAGAGTTTACTATGTAAACAAAAACTGTCCCCTAACCAGGCTAAGGAAAGCATCATGCCAAATTACTAGTCTAACTGACCCAATTCAAGCTACAGCTAGATCACCAAACATATGACCCAGATACCACTACTATGGAATGCTACCTTCCTGACCTGCTCATTTACAGCCCGTGGAATAGAATCAGTTCTCAGATTTCTCTGTGATTGTGATCACTCTTGTGTGTAAGTAAAAAAATAAAATAAAATAAAATAAAATAAAATAAAATAAAATAAAATAAAATAAAATAAAATAAAATAAAATAAAATAATAAAATAAAATAAAATAAAATAAAATAAATAACATAATGTTTCTGGATTCCTTGCTAGATCCATAGCAAGAACTGTCCAATTTCATTTGCCAATCTGCACACAAAACTTTCTAGCAATATTTAAAATATGTAAATCTCTTTTTTACATGGAAAAAGGAAAATGAACTAAACTTAACCTGCATAGATAGCCTCAGAATTTATTAGTGATGTAAGACAAATTTATTCATACCATTTAAGGGATGAAATGCTGGAGCTTTGTAGTTTCTACTGTGAGAAAAGGAACAATAAAAGAATATAGGGAAAAAAAAAAATTAAAAAATTGCTGAAATTGAGCTGTCCTGGTTGCTGAGCTGTACTTTTTGACAGTAAGAAGATTAGAGCAGGGCTGGCAGCTGCTGCTGTAAGGAGATTAACTGAAGCCCCAGAAGCAGCAAGCTCAAATGTCCAAGACTTCAAGCATCAGGTCAGCTCCTCTCTGCCACATACATCCTCACAGACTGTGACCCTATTTTGGCAGCCCGACTCCTGGCAGCCTGAATGCTCTTCAGTATCAAGATGCATCACCAAGATGCAGGAGACAGTTTATTAGGCTGTGGATTTCCAAGCAGCTGGACTAACTTCCCAACACTTAGACTTTACAGCAAGCTTGGGCAAGTTTCTCAATAGATCATCTACGTCCCTCCAGAAAGCTCAAAGCAGAAATTGTGATGCAATGTAAATATGGTGTAAATACAAAATTTCAGCTTAAAGCCCTGTGCACTCTAAAGAACCATCTCTTAAAGCTCAGACCTGGCATGCAGGAACAAGTTCACAAAAAGATCACTCACAAAAAACAAAGCTTCTTTTTGCTGGCTGTTAACTTGCAGAATTAATGAAGCCAAAAGAAACATATGTCATTTAAAGGAATTTCAATAAAACAACGAATGTTCCACTTGATGTGGCTCTTTCCAATAACCAATTTCTTTCACTGCATGGAGTCTTTCAGATTTAAGCAGAGGTGTATTATGGATTACAAACAGAAATTTTGATATGTTACTTCATGCAGCAACTTTTATTATCTGCAAGTAATTCAGTTTTAAAAGGGAGAAGTAGGCCAGTAAGCAAATTTACCACTCTAATTTCAAAGATATTTCCAAGTTTCAGTTGAAATCATTATATATTTTCAGAATGAAACTGAGTGGCAAAATGAACCTTTGTGGAAGTATAGAAGTTTGACTACACCCAACAGATGTGGCACACCTGTACTGTGATTTTACCTTTCCCTTAAAGGTATTTATATACGTTATCTATGCTGTATAATTGTCAATATATTTATTATAATTTGTAATAATTTATAATTATAATAGTATAATTGTCAATAAATGAAAGACATTGTGGTACTTAAAAATAACTAGTCCTTGAGTGTCTAAGAGAAAAAGAAAACTCCTAGGCATGATCAACTTCCAGGTAACCATTGAAAAAAAAATAAGAAAAAAAAGAAAAAAAAGAAGCATTATATTTATGGAATGTTTTTGATAGCATTGCTTTTTTTTTTTTTTTTTTTTTTTTTTTACTTTTTTCTTTTTTTCTTTTTTTTTTTTTTTTAAATTCATTTCTTTTTAGGAAATAACAAGACTGATACAAAGGTAAACCCTTGATATAGCAACTCTAGTTATATCAAAGTATTTTCAAAGAAGTATTCCAAAAGCAAAAAATACACAGTCTGTTGGAGCTGCTACTTTCAGGTGTAATTAAATACTCTGCTCTGACGCACCACTTTATACAATTAGTTCCAGAAATATCAGCATCTCAATAGCTTAACAAGAGCAATAATGCTGAAGAATAGGAATCCAACAATGCATCTCTAAGGTGGTTTATCAGGAAGTGAGATCAAGCATATGGTGAAAGCAATAAATATAATTGTCATTCACACATCCATGCAGATCACAACTTTTCTCGTAAAGTTAACTAAGTTACACTCAGCATGGCAACTGAAAACTGCACAGAATTCAATAAAGAGTTTTCAGATTTTCGTTTTACTGAATGAACTGAAAAATATGTGGTTTCAGACCTTCTTAATACCGAAACATAAATCATATTTGGAGTCAACATAAATAAGGCATCTGATTTTGGGGTTGCAAAATGTGAAAAACACCACACAGAAAACATTATTGGTCATTCATCAGGTACGTTAAATTCTAGCATGTGTTTCGTTTGCTGTTGTTTTTTTTTTCTCCAGGGGAGAGAAAGCTATTTTTAGAAAGATGAGAACTATTTTTAAAAATAGACTCTTGGATGTGTTCTTTCCTTCTCTCCACTCCATCAGTGCCCCGCATTTAAGGCAGGCTTCCTACTGTTTCCATTCTGAGAGTTGACTGGCAGTTCTGGTATGTTCCGATTACCAGACTAAATGGCTTTCCTCTCTCCCTCTCTACTACTTTACAGCTTGAAGATTCAGGGAGAAAAGTGTTCTATATTCTTGAATTTATTTTATTTTATTTTTTTTTCAAAACTTCAATACTTCTGTTACATATTTGATTTTGAATATCTAATGTGTCCCTGTGGGAAATGGGGATCAACATGTCTGAAGGAATGACACTGCCTGTCTCGTGGGTGGGAGAACAGCCAAAAATATGCACTGAAACAAGTCACCACTCTGCTCCAACTTCATTTATTTAAGGCAGCTTCTAGAGTAAACGGTTCTTCCTCACAAATGTACCATAGGTGTTACTGTAGCATTATAAGGACCAAAGCATTGTCCAGGAAACTCAGTGAAGATTAGAAAACAGTAAGCAAAGCTGAGAGGAAAATAGTTCTTGTGTATCATGAAATGATTGGCTTAAGACAAAACAAAGTATTTTATGAGATCACTTTTGAAACCCTAAGTTGACTTTGTTTGTAAGAACCTAAACACAATTTTAGCAATAAAAACTGAGCATTCGGATCATTTAGAAAATCAAAGTTGCCTGTCTCCTGTGCTTTTTGTTTTTGTTTATATGTATATATATTTTTTCCTACGTTATGAATTTGATATGTTCTCTAAAGGACAGTGCAAGACTCTGTTTTGAAGAAATACTTACATTGCTCCAAAAGTAATGTCTCCTGTTTATTTCCGTGGAAACTAAAACAGATAAAGAGAGGATAATAACACCACTCGATGTAGAAAATTATCAGCTACAAAGCACTATGTTTCAGTACAGTCACAGTCACTATTAGCTTTGCATCTTCACTAGTCTACATGCTGCTCTTTTGACAGTCTACATAAGTGGAGGTGACCCACTGTCGCCATCACCATCACCACTGCTGAAATGTACCACTAACTGCTTCACTGTGCTCACATACACTGTTTGGCCTCCATCAGTGTGCAACAAGAGTCAATAAATGTCAATGAAATACTACTTTTTCCACATGAAGGAATTCTGTGACACTTTGTTTCATACACACTTCCATGTCATACACCATTCTGTCAGACTGACACTCTGCTGCCATCTATTTGTCACTCAGCCAACACACATAATTAGCAGGAAGGTTCAACCTCTACTGACATACCACCAAAATCCACCTCTGCCATCACGGACCAACATCATAAAATAGGAGGCAGTACTTTCAGAACAGTGCTCCTACATGCCTCTGAACTCAGAATAAGCGACAGTTTAAGCTCAAAGGCCTATCATAATAAACACATGTCATTAGATTGTATAATGGCCTCTTTGTGCAAAAAATTGTACCTGTAAGTGAAAACAGACAAATACTGCAATTTTTTTTTTTCAGATAATTCATATGTTCATAGTGTATATGGGCATGTAATAATTTTTCAGTTCATAATTTTAATCACAATTTCTAGATATATCAGTTTCATTTGTAGATGCAGCTACTGAGCCTACCATTAAGAGCTATAAGAGAAAAGAACAGGTCCAGGTTTTGCCTATTAATACATAAAATCACAACTTTTTAATTAACTGGTTGTTTGTCTGCATGCTGTGAACCATATGGAAGACCTGTTAAATAGAAAGTACTGAAAGTCATAAAAAATATAATATGACAGATACAATGGGAAAAATAAACACTAGCAGGAGATCCACTCAAAATATATGCTTCTGAAGGAGAAGTATGTACCGTAGGACAGCTACTGATATTATTTTTAATAGCATTTTTTTATAGTAGCTGTTAAACTGTTAAGGATTAAATTAAGGAAACACTGTTCTTAACACTGAAATAAATTTAGGATGTAAAGTATGCTGCTCTCTTAACAAGTTTCAGTGATGCATTCAACAATGTGAAAATACATGTTGGAAAGGCTATTGGAACTTGCAGCTGACATGTCAAAATAGCTCTACAATCTACACCCTGTAAGTTTTAGTCATGTGAAAGTTCTCAACAAGATTTTCAGCATCTTATTTAAATTAAAAAATAAAACACACACACGCAAATAAATAAATAAATAGATGGTTAGATGATAGATAAGTAAATAAACCACAGAAACTATGAAAGCACAAAATAGTTCTGCTTTGTTTTAAAAAAATATCAAGTTAGAACAGTGTAACTGGAAAAGAGAATTCCTTATTGTGTTTAAATAATTAATTGAGTGGGTTTCATTGGGATTAGGAGAGTTACATTTTCCACCAAGCAAAATGGATTTTCATGTTCCTATTGATGGAAAGAACTTGCTACAGGAAGGCAAGGTCACCAAAATGCATGAAAGCAAGTAGCTTATCAGTACAAACTCAGATTAAAAAAAAATTCTTATTTCAAAACTCTTAGTGTAATATAGGCTATATTCATTGAGAGTACCTCACTAATTTTCCTAAATATATTTATGCCAGAAATGGAAGAGTAAAAATAAAGCCTTGGATCTGCAAATCCAATCCCCTCTACCATTTATATCATTTGTATTCATACTTTTCATTAATCTCCTGAGATTTCTTTATGCAGACAAAATTTAAAGGAGATTATCTTTTAGAGGTAATGAGAAAATTTGAACAGTGGATTAGGTTAAGAAACATCCATGAATGTAAGTGAAAACATCAAATTACAACTTAAAAAAAAAAAAAAAATCTTAGTGATGGAGATGTGTTGTCATTTAAATGATTAACTGAATTTTATGGATCAAACTTGTCAAATAACAACAAAAGATGGCAGCAAAAGAATCTGTCCACAATAAGAAGCATTGAAGATCAAATCCACATTTATACACTTCATGTCTGCTCAAAAGAAAGAAAACTTATATTACTCTTTAAGGAGGTATTGTAGTAGCTATCCCCTCAGTTCATTTGTAAGTAGCTTTGTGGTCAAATCAAGTTATGAATAGAACTAGTCAAACAGTAATACAATATGAAAAACGAACCAAATGAATGCAACTGATTTTGAATAAAAATATTAGTCTGAAAGAATTCTTGAGGTCACAGATTTCATTAAGGAGCTTAGAACTGCTAGAATTAAGGACAGTATTTCTCAATTCTCTATTGTCATTTTTAACACAAGTTTATCTAGAAAAATAAAAAAGAAGAAATATTTTAAACTACTGTCTTAACACTTAACACCTCCAATTATGTCTTGCAGTCACTACTACAGCAACATATTAATAACAACAGCTACACTACTACATATAGGAAAAATGCAAAAATACAAATACTGGGAGAAAAACATACAGTATACCAAACACACAGGAACAACAACAGAAATCAAAAATTTCTGATAGTGTGTTCAAATACCTTTCAGACTTGGCAGTATTTGTTCAGGTTTTTTTGATAACAAATAAATGTGACACAACCAATAAAAGAAAGATAAGGCTAGATAGTGAAAATTATACCTAGAAGAAAAACAGGCTAAATAACCTTTAAATATAAGCAGCTGAAACCCTGAGAATGAGAAAATATAATAATGTAATATTAAAGAATCATAAAATCATTTGAGTTGGAAAGGACCCTGAATGATCACCTGGTCCAATTCCCCTACAATAAACAGGGAAACCTACAGCTGTATCAGGTGCTCAGAGCCCCTCCAGCCTGTCCTTGAATGTCTTCAGGAATGGGGCATCCATTACCTTTCTGGGCTATCTCTCATCTTACCACAACAGACCCTGTTAATGAGTGTGTCCCCTTCTTTTTTACAGCCCCATTTTAGATACTCTATGTTCAAAATCATGATGTAGATGGCTCCCAAATGAATGAAGATGGATCAGCAAGCAAAGCAGTGATATGCTTAGCCATACTGGGCTACATTTACATTGAATGTATGCCGTTCCTCTCTCTGTGTCCCATCTATCTGCTGGAATAAAACTTCCACAGCAAAGCAGTGTGGCCAGGTGACCAGGAGGGAGTCATGGCAAAAAATTTTAATAGGCCAGATGAAGATCCAGAAGCAGAGAATAAGCCACTCTCAGGAAACACCAAGTATTCAACATAAGTAGAACTCTGCATTTCTTATTTGAGCATCAAGAAAACAAACTGCTGAATTGCACATTGTGAAGTCATAATATATGCAGTTCATTTATGCAAACAGAAAGTACTGAAATTCTACCTGATTTCCAATGTAGAAGAGTTCCTCAGGTTTAATGGCCTATGTGGACTAATTTCTACAGCTTCCCATTACAGAGGTGAGCAAAAATTGAAACCCAGGTTTCTGTGGAAACACAGACTACAGTGCAAATAGTCTGGCATGAAACTTTATAATATGTGCTGTAGTTGCATGTCTTTACCATTAATTGTGATACCAAGGATAATAGTATGTGTTGCAATTATCTTTCATGGTTATTTTAACATGCACCATGGCAAGCATCTAAAGTCTGTGCCAACTGAATTTTAGCTTTGACCAATATACAGATAGCACGACATCAAATTACTTCAAAAGGAAAAATATCTGTGCTTTAAAGGCATAAGGTAAAATTATTGTGTTCATGTGCAATTTATTTCTGAAAACCTACTGATATATAATTTTATCTTCTTTTATTTTCTTTTTCCAGGGCATAAGATCATCAGTGATTTTTAAAGATCAGTCCTGCATTACTTAAGCAGAACTATCATATTTCCCCAGTAAAATTAGTTCATTAGCTAATTCAGCATTCACCTAAATGTTGTGCTACTGTTTTTGATACTTCATAACTCTGAAATGAGGCTACCTTCTTGTAATAGGTACTACCTCATCTTCAGCATCTACTAAATCAGAAATATTGTTGGAATGGCTGTTGATACAGTTTGGTTCCTTTTTTTAACCTTTCTGACTCTTATTAATTTCAGGAAACTAGACAGGGTAAAATAGAATACAGATACAACTTTGGTGAAACAGGGGTGAACTCAGGGTAAGCATATGAAGGAATAAGTGTTGTTTTCATTTGCACAGTTCTAATGCTTCATTTTTATTTTTATTTTTATTTTTGTTTTGTCTGCCTGAGTATGCTGATGAAATAAATAAAATCATAAACACGCTGAAACTTGGAAAATGGACATTTCCTGATGAATTTCAGCTATGTATAACTTTGAGCTTGAAGTGACAGATTATTTTTGTCTTGTGTAAATGGGAGAGAAGATATTCTATTTATTTTCCAGTAGGACCCCTAATCAGATAGAAGATTGATCCTACACTGTAGTGACATATTGAAGAGACAGTACAAAACATTACATTTGATTTTCAAAACAGATGTTTTCAGATTGAATGTTAACTATTTTTTCCTCTAGAAATTATCTAAATACAGTGTTCATTACTGAAGTGTGAAGTAGTGACATAATGGAAAAGCTCAGTACAGCCTGTGTCAGTGTTTCCACGTTAATTAACAGAAAGCACATAAGTATTAACAATAGACTAAAAAACACCCATCTTTTCTTGATATTGATCTTTGAATTAAAGTATTTTTTTTCTTTTTTTTTTTAATTTTTTTTTTTTTTTTAGAATTTATGTTCACAACAGCTGTAAAAATTTACTGCACCCAATCTTCATTAAAGTCTGCAACTACTTGAATTCTGCTGAGTTAAAGAGACATATTTTATTAGATTTTTCTAGGAAATCAATGTTGGATCTGGTTGAGATCTTGTCACTGAAGTGAATGTTAAATCAATTTTCTGAAGCTTCTAGATATGGCATAATTTTCAACAGAAAAATCAGCAAGGAATTTATTATTCACATAACTAATGCAAGGAACTTACATCAGTACTGCATTTGTCAGCGTACCTTCTCAAACTACTTGTCAGACTGTAGGGAAAGTTTTGAACAGTGGAATATATGTTTGCCTTTGACAGTGTTTGGTTTTCTATGTGTGTGACATCTGTGCAAAACGCATTCATCCATTCACACTGTCCATTCTATAGATTTGATCTTTTAAATTATAAACTGAATAAGTATTTGCTGTTTCATAATCCTGCCAGAACTGATTGTCAGTCCACAGTAAATCCCTTTCATGATCAGTCTTCGTTGGATCTCAAGAATCTGAATTTCAATAATTAAGATGAAATATCTAAATACCCCACATATTTAAAATAACCAATCAAATTAGCAACTCTGTAGATAACTAAGACAATACTAATTAGATAACCAAATGCAGGCAACTGTCAACATAAGTCAAGCCTCTGGAGTACTTTGTCAGATAATGCAATGCAAACTTCAGTTATGTAAACCTTTCTGCGTACACTATACTGCCTTAGGAAACATGCATTCTGCTTTGATAATTCCAACAATACTTCTAAAACTAACTTCTTTATTTCAGTTGTGGTAATCTAGATTTCTAGTATAATGTACAACTGTAGAAAGCAGTCAGACTCACCTCTGTAGATACAGGTTGCCATTCAGAAGCTAAAGATTCTGTGGTAAACCATTCTATTCTCATCTATAGTTAGGCATCCTGAGACTGCACCTATATACACAACTGCTGCACAAGATAGTTCTCTGTAGAAAGACATTCACAGGCTAGCTTGGGCAAGAGAAGCATGAAGACAGCAGCTGGACAATAATACGAGTGGGGCAGCCAGTACTAAGCAGTCCCCAGAAGGAGGCAGGCTTCCAACATACTGATATCCACAATCACAACCAAGGCAGCACATCCACCTTTGGAGCTGCAATATATTTGAATGCACTGCACCATAGCTGCATTTCCTGTTTCAGGAAATGCTGTTTCTTTCTCTAGTATCCCGTTTTTAAATGAAAGAAAAAGTACTTTTGTTTGGGGTTTTTTTGTTGTTGTTTTTGTTGTTGTTGTTGTTGTTGTTGTTTGTTGTTTTGTTTTGTTTTTTTGTTTTCCCAAGCATAACGTAACACAATGCCTGGAAATACTTGAAAAAATAAGCATGTTTAAATATGCATTAAAAAAAAGAAAGTATTTGTAAAATAGGAAAACCAAGTATTTCAGAAGCTAGGTTGAGAGAAATATTCCCACAGATTATGTGTTCATTCTTTTTTTCTTATCCTTTTTCTTAGATTGAATACATTTCTCTTCCCATTTTCTTCCACATCATTCCCATGGGGAAAAACAGATTGTCTTCTTGGCTCGAAGGTGATTGTCTTGTGAGGTACTTGCAAATTGTAATTTATTATTTCCTGTAGACACTGAAATAGAAACACCTCATATCCCAGCATAACCCACACATGTTAGACTAACATGACATTTGGGTGAAGCAATCAGATATAACTTCTGGCATAAGAACTCACAATTTTAAATGTGAATTATCTTCTTCTGGATGGTAAAGTGAAATCCTCTGTCAAAAATACAGTCTGCTGCAGTGTCAGGCTTTAAAAAACAGACAAAAACCACATCTCAGGAGAGAGCATAACAAGCAGCAATTTCTTGAGTATTCCTCTTCTACTGTCAATGACTTGTAAAGTGTTCCCAACAAACAGAAATCCTGCAGCTCAAATATATTTGGAGACAACTTTTCACAAAAATCATATCACTTTCTTTCTTTTACTTAACTTTGCACTTAAGTATCTTGTTTACCTCTTTGAGACTGTTGTAATTTGTAGACAATACTGAAAAAAATACAGAAAAATACTATAAAAATAATATTTTCCCTAATAGAAAAATAAATAGCTCTAGCCATACTGTGTAATAATTTAACATTGCAGAACAATAAAGGAATAGCATATCACTGGAGAGTTATGGCATAATTGCCATGCTCTCACTCCCATCCTTTACCTATGGAAAATGTTCTTGTTGCTTTCACTGAAGTGCAAATGATACAATCTTCTCAATACAACTAAAGAAAGAAAAAACATATTCATGTTTACAAGGGAATGACTCCAGCAGTGAGGTGCTTTTGCTGCTCATTTTGCTGTGAGCAGTTCTTGACAAGTTAAAATGCCTCCTCAGTGCTGGTGATGCCATTTCTCAAAGAACTCAAGCAACTATCATGTCACTTGCTTTAAGTCTCATGCTTTTTCCAAAAGTTAATTGAGATTGGAATTTAGACAACAAACACATGTATTTCATTCCTACCCTACCATTCTTCATATGACACATTTAAGCATCTGCAGAATTCACCAACAGTTTAAAAACAGTGTTTTCTTTGAGTCACTCTTAACTGCTTTCTTGCAGATTTCTTCCAGATATCATGTAGTGCAAATGTAATGACCAGAGAGATGCACAAAATTCTAGGACATCTATGCATAAACTTGCAAGTTTATATGAACGCATGTTGACTCATGAAAAAGTGGAGTTTTAATGTGGAAATTACTTGAATCATTGTTCACCATTTCCACAATAAAACTCAAGACACTCAGAAGGTTTTTCGATTAGACCAGGCATGTCCAAAAGACAGCCTGTGACTTGCATCCAGCACAGTATAGCCCACCCTATGGTGATCCCTGCCCTGTGCCATCATGGCTGCAGCTCTTCCCAACAAGGGACACAGCCTGGCCCTGGGTGCACACCCATCATTCATAATAACTGAACATCAGTTTGCAATCAGCACTCTTTGGGTTGAAACCAGAGCACAGGGATGGCACAGCACAGTGCTGACTCAAGTTATTGCAAATAACTGTGTGCATTTTGGTACTTGAAAAGACCTGTGACCAGTAAAAAGTCCACAGTTGTGCTTGCCATTTTGCTAAAGGGATTTGAGAATAGGTTTCAAGAGTGCTGAAAATATAACCAATATTGAGGTATAACTGTTACTCCATATTCAGTACAAATACATTACTTGCATACTGTCAAATGGAATGTGTAAAGTTCAATCAGATATTGAACTCAAAAGTTTGATCACATCTCTTTTTTAGAAAGAGAAAAATATTCTTACCAGAGAAAAATTTCTTTCACTTCACAGTCACATTTTATTAATGCCATCACTTTTTGGCAGTACACATATTTGTAAACAACTGTTTTCAAAGATGATGCAAAGAGTAATAAACATTTCATCAGAAATCTCTGACAAATACTTTAAGAACTCACTAAGAATTGTAATGACTTCCATCTAATACTACCGTATTATATTCACAAAAACTAGGTCAAGTATCCCAAAGGTATTAAGTTTTTATTGTCATCTTTTTTTAAGTTTTAGTTTAAAAATACTTTAAAAGAAGTTTTGTTGCTTATACTTATTAATACTATTCTGCATTTTATATGCAACCCAAGACAGATTCTCTACAGCCCAGGTAAGCCAAAAGTTTGGGTACCTATCATTTAAACTAAAGGCACTGGTTTTGTGTTTGCTGCAGAAACAAAATTCACAGTGGGACTGAGGTACTCCCTGTCAGAGAGAAGTGATGATTTTTGTGTTAAAGAGATTTATAGAGCATAAATGTGTCAGTGCTTATTGAACATGACAAAGTGGATGGAAAGACAGGCTCAAAATGTTAGAAATCATATGACTATGCATTATCAAAACATCACAAGAAAAGTTTTATTCCATATTCTGTGTGTTCTCTTTTCTGAGAAGAACAGACCTGCCTTTCTTATGTTGGTACACCTATCATTACTGGTTTGCAGTACTTCTGTGTGCACATTTGTCCTATTGATCTTCAGGTTACACAACTTCCTTTAACAAAATTTTCCTATGATTGAAGAGTTAAGTCTGCCAAATCAATCTAATTTCACTGCTAAGAAGAATGGCATTAGATGGCTGAGATTGCACCAAGGCCAAGGGATTTATGCAGCACAGCACAGGCCTGAGGGCCATGCTGTTTAGGCAGTATAACTTAGGGCAGCCCTGGGCATACTGGAGTTAGTACGAGTGTGGATCACCAGCTCCTGAGTGCACAATGGTCTCCAGACAGGATCATCACCAAAGGTTATCCCTATTTTCATCCTCTACTATATAAAAAACACAAACTTCTCACTGATGTTTCTCGTTGCTTCAGTTTCACTGCTGACTCAAAGATGGTTTACTGATAATTGTTCTTGACAGAAAGGAGAAACTGAAGTGGTATCAAGGACAAGAGAACCACAAATTGCACCACTAAAAATATAAATCCTTTATTAAATTTTTTGGTACTCTGAACAGTAGAAAAGTTAGATTATGTGGTATGTCAAAAGGTATTGCAAAAGGCATGCAGTTGGGTAGAAAGTTTTTTTTCCGTGAAGGAAGTAAAAACGAACAGAACAGAAAGGAGGGCTATGATTTTCTTGCTCATTCAGTAGATTCAATTGCATTAACGTATTCTTGTTTCATTTCACCTGTTTTGAAACCAGTCACATTTATTTCTCTTTTCAAACTGATGCGTCCAGTACTAAAATGAAGAGAGCCAAGAGCACAGTTCTGATGATGTTGCCAAGGAAACCACTTACTTTGCCTCTATACATTCACAGAAACCCTTTTTTTTTTTTTATTTTTTCTTTTTTTCCAAACCAAACTCTGATCATAATGGAGAAAGTCACAGCACCTGCAGAAGGTGCAAAGGATGAGAAGCACACAGAATTAAAAAACAATCTGACAGTAAATTGCAGGTATAAGTCACTGCACTCTGCAAAACAGCTAAACAGCCTTCTCTGACTTGCATTCCGATCCTCTATTCTTTATAAAGAGTCAAAGGAAATATTGAACAAGTGTTTCTTCCTCTTCATGTATTAAGAGGGACAAGTTTACAGCAACTGTAATTTAATATGTCGTTCTTCATTGCATTCTCTCTTAGAGACAAAGAAAGTGAAAAACAAACATTTAATTGAAATGTTCTCCTACCTGTGTTTTCAGAAAAGATCAGTAATTGCTTTTTTTGCTCTCCATGCTTTGGAATCTCTCTGCTTGTCTGCTCAAATGGCTATAGCAAATGAATTAAAACCAACAGCACAGTAAAACAGAAAGCCGGGCTTATGGGATCCTGAACATATTCCTAGTCCCAGCACACGAGACCCAAGACAGGATTAGTCATCATTTAATCAAGCCTACAAACGTGTCTAGACTGTTCTTGAAAGTCTCTTGCAGCTCTCAATTCCTTAACAGTTCCCAATCATCTCTACAGCTTATTTCAAGTCGAAATTAGGCTATCATTAGTTTTTCTTCTTCTAATATCCAAGATAAATTTCCCTTGTTGCAATGTAATCCTATTGCAAGAATATTAATACAGCTTTCTCACTGTGAAATAGAGCTGCAGGTGTAAGTCCTGACTGTACAGGACTGTAAGTCCTGTATTCTTGTCTTTAAAATACCTGTCCCAGAACTTAATATTGCATAGATCATGAGAGTAATCAGACTCTACAAGTCAGGAGAAGAGTCAGAGCCTACAATATATAACATTGCATATTTAACTGACCTACTATCAGGATTATAAAGCATTATAAACTTCTTTCAAGTTTCACCAGGTCACTGCTGCTGTATTTGTATACACTTTTGGAAACTGTTTGTCAGTATTACCAGATCACATATCACTTGACCAGTGAAAACTGTGAAATCCGTGTTAAAAGTAAGTTAATGCAACAGTTAAATAGGCCACAAACAGCCACAGAAATACACAGGAAATCCCTCTGTGGTGATCTGTAAGATTCCTATAATGTAGTGTTTACATTAAACATAATGAGAGGAAACAAGTTAATATTATGTAAATCCTCAGTGTCTTCTCCTTTCCCTATTCTTTCCTTGGCAACCTCAGTAAATAAGCTCATTTTCCACATGGCCCACCCATTCACTACTGTTGGCATGTTAACAGCCTTTTCCAACTCAGCCCAGTGTTTCAAGTGCAGCTGAACATTATCAACACTGACCATGAACTATTTCTTGCTGTGTAAATAGTCATATCATGCTGATACGTACCTTTTATAGCTGAATGCCTAGGACTTGAACGTCTAATGCCATCCATTACAAAAAAACAACAACAGCAAAACAATAACCCTCACGCCTAGGATTTTGATAGTTACCAAACATGATGTACGCACACCCGGCTTCTTCTCAAAGAAAAAAAGATCTTCCTGAGTTTTGGAAATTTTTACCCTTCACATTTTTTGAAATATGCACTATTCTCATATTTTTCTTCTTAACACTGAAAGGTTAATATTGATGAATGTGCGCACTGTAGTTTCACTCAGAATTTTCATAATGCTTGCCTATAGAGGCAACTGAAGAGCAGTACAAAAACTGAAGCAGCATGAGACAAAAAGACCCTCTATCCACAGCTGCTCACTAGTGTGCATAAACACCCCATGAATCACTAGGCACAGTGCTGGATTTGGTGTAAGCCAGGAAAGCTGGATTACCAGATCTACATGCTAGTGCAGAAAACAAGGTACTTTCTTATTTGGCAATATTGTCAGGGTTATTTTATTTTATTTTTGTTCTTTATAATAACATCAGTGCTGTGTCTTTGCAAGTAGAAGAGCTAGGAGAGCAAATGTATTTCCTGTGTTTGTCTTAACAATGAGGAAAAATAAAAAGAGTGAAAGTAATGATGACAAAAAGGGCACCTCATGTCCAAATCCTATTGCAAAGCATCATTTTCAGTTATCATAGTCTTGATTCATGAGTGCAACTTAAGGCAAAGGAAAATGTCATAAGTGACATAAAGAGGTAAATTTAGACAAGGTGGTTGTAAGCACCAGATATCACCACTCATTCCTTTTGGTCTGAAAAACATGAAGCTACTTTTCTGGAAACAATAAAAAATAGCAGAAACCAACACTCTTGATAAAATAAAGGTCTTCTCTAAATTAATTTAGAAAGAAAAGTGATAGACATCAGCTCACATAAATTTTGCACTTGCTTTAAAGCACAACATAGGACTAAATCTGGACTGATGAACCTATGAGTTACATTCCTATATTCCTACTACCATCAGTTTTATGCTGTAAACCTTAACCTGAACTTCACCAAGAATTATATCTAGATTTAATTCCAAGAAAAACCTTGTACCCTTCTACAATCAAAATTGATCTGAACTTCCTTCAAGTGTCACCAAAAGATATAATGGGACACAACTAAAAAACAAATGAGAACCTGCAAATACACCATAGTACTCTAATGGTCGTACTTCCTCATTACTTTCATACTGATAATATATTGCAGTTACTGACTTATTGTTGGTAAAAGTCTTTCAGACTTCTAAATATGGTCCAATTGCCTTGTCATCCCAAATCCAGATTTACAGCACAAATGGGAAAAATTAGCTGGCATACCATAACAACTCCATCAGAGTGCTGATAATTTTGGCATTAATCCATATTTCACAAGTAGGTAATCAGCAAGAATGACAGTGCTTAAATATGTAAATAATTGAGACTGCTTAAAGGAGTTGGAACAGTAGGATTCATTGTGCTTGATTGCCAGATCACATAACTTACTAAATAGACTTGCCGATAAGCATATTTCAGTCTTTCAGTTGTTATGTACTCCTTTCAGCTGTGCTATGCTGCTGGTCTTATGTTATTATTTTCTGTGGCTCCCATGAAATACGAATTTTGCTACCTGACACTTAGATTGCAAGTCAAAGGCACATTGCTCTAGGATACTGTCTTACTCAGAAATCAAAGGAAATTTTGGAGAACAAATTGGAGAACTGGCTTCAAAAGATGAAGAGAAAGCTGAGGTACTGAATGAGTTCTTTGCCTTGGTCTTCACTGGCGGACAGGATTCTAGTCTTTCTCACGTCCCTGAGCCCTGCCTCACCAAACCTCTATGTGGGTATCAGGGAGGTAAATCCCTCCCCGCTGTAAGGGCAGAGCAAGTCCCTCAAGCAGTGTCCCACAGGGATCTGTACTGTAACTGTCTCTGTTAGTGCTGTGGACAGAGGTATTGAGTACAGCCTTAGCAAGGTTGCAGATGACACCAAACTGAGTGTTGGCTGACACTTCAGAGGGAAGACATATGCAGAGGAACCTTGATAGACTTCAGAATTGTGTCCATGTAAATCTCTTGAAGTTCAACAAGGCCCTGAACATCAGTCCAGACAGAATGACAAATAGATTGAGAGCAGCCCTGCAGAGAAGGAGGTAGCAGTGGATGAAAACTGAACATGTGACTTCAATTTGTGCATGCAGAAAGGAAAAATAATTATATCCTGGGATGCATAAAGAGAAATATAGACAGTAAGTCCAAGAAGGAGATTCTTTCCCTCTTTCCCATACTCACGGGACCCTGCTTGGAGGACTGCATCCAATTCTGGATATCCAGAAGAGAGACACTGAGCTCTTAGACTGAGTCCAGAGGAAGACCACAAGGATTATCAGAAGGCTGGAGGACATCTCTTATAAAGAGAAGCTTCAAGAGGTAGGGTTGTTCAGCCTGGAGAAGGCTCCAGGGATACTTTACAGCAGCCTTTCAGAATTTAGTGTGGACCTACTGGAAAGACTGAAGGTGACTCTTTACCATGAACTGGAGACATAGGCGGGAGTAATGGTTGAACACTGAAAGGGAAAGTTTAGACTACATACAAGCAATTTTTTACTATGAGGGACATGCCCTAATAAGTTGTGGATGCCCCACCACTGGAAGGACACGCTGGATGTGTCTTTGAGAAACCCACTCTAGTGTGCTGGCATGTAGTAGGTGACCTTTGGAAGTTTTTTGCAGTCTGCTCTGTGATTTTTTTATTCCTTTACACAGGGCCACATGGAGGACACATGTGGACATGCAAGTTGCATGGTACCATGTGAGACCATCAGGGAATTTTGTGGCACAATTGTGACAATATTTTAAAGAAATAATGGCAGAAAACATCAGGGAGTGAACAGAGCAAGTAGAGAATGAGAGAGCAGAGAAGGAAGGATGAGGGAACAAAAAGGACTAGGAAACAAGAATGGAAGTCCAGAGTAAGAGAAAGTACTTCATGGTGAAATAAATGTTCCTGAAGATTTCTGAAGGACCTTCACCTTAAAAGAGTAAGAGAATAAAGCAGCAAAATAAGCCACTACGCCTTGACCACAACCCTACTTGTACCACTTATGCTTTTGCTGGAGAAACTGAGTAAAACCTTTGGTGATAACAACAGGGAGGAGTGGAGTCTGAAGAACTAAAGTTGCACTCTTTAGGCTAGACAGGCTGAGAGACCAGGATTTGAGCAAGCAGTAGACCGGGTGCCTGGCCGTTCGCTAGAGCCCATTAGAAAATACTAGTCTTAAGCAAAAACTGCTTAAGATGTGAAAGGCCTAAGCATCCTGACTGTTTCACTACTACTGGGCAGTAGAAAATCCATTTCATCATTGCTTGCAAGCTAAGGCAAGTTAGTCCATACAAAGATTATGTAGAAAAGTATACATGCCAGGAACTGAATGACAAAATAACACAGAAAAATAAATGTCAGGCAAAAAAAGTATTAGTAAAAACAGGAAAACAAACAAGCAAACAAACAAACAAACAAAAAGTCCAACAGAAACAAGAGAGCAAATAAAAGTATCTTTTTCGCCCTCATCCTTGGTCTTCTCTCCCAGTTATGTCAGTTGGTGTAGCACTAACACCAGCAGCATTTCTATCAGGCATGTTCCCAAAAGGAGGATAACAAGCTGCAGAACCTGCTTACTTCAGGCCATATGGAGAGCTTCAATTACCTCAACATGACTCTGGAAAACTTCCCAGAGCATGCATATGTCCCTTCAGCATCATCCCATGCAATACAAATTAAAGAAGACTGTGATGATGAATTGCAACCTTTGAGTCAAGTCTTACAAAGTCAAACTCTGCACTGTGTTGGGACAGTGGAGGTGCTCCATTAAAGGTGTGTATAATTTTTTTTTAGATTATTCTGTGTGCATAATTTCTTTTATATAAATACTATCTTCATTGAATATGGAATAGAGGTAGGTAGATTAACATTACAAAAAAAAAAAAAAAAAGAGCAAGTATACGAAAGGGAGAAATGAAATGATGTTCTCTATGAAAAACAGTCTTACTTAATGGATTTTCTCCTCTTTAATTAACAGAAAATGTTAACACTGCAGAAAATAGATGTTGGCACACCAATTATATGCCTTATTTCTTTATCATTAAAAGTAAAATTCACCTTTGCTGATATGTATCTCCCAAAGGGACATTTCTAGGCACTATGAATAAAACTCTGTATCTACAACTTTTGGGGAAAAAAAAAAAAATCCACAAATCTTTGTAATTCTCTGCAATATCAGTTTCTACCAAGCAGCATGGATTTTTTGTGGTGAATCTTATGGATTCTATTGCACAAGCCAAGCTGAGTTCAGGAATATTAATACAGTAGTTCACTCTATCTATAAGCATTAGTGCTTTCATCATTCAGAAGGTGTGGCACATTTATATGTTAGATGAAGGACACACAATTTATGCAAATGGAACCACTCTAGATAAAGTTCTCTCCTGCATCCTCTCTTAAGAGCCAGGCTCAACTCCCAGTTATCTATCCTCTGGAATTTAACAGGCGATAGAGACAGGAAAACACAGACGTTATGAAAGAAACTAATAACATATTTTTTAGCTTTAATGAGAAAATGAAATCATGGAATCATAGAGATTGCATGGGAGCTCAAGAAATCATTGAGTCTAATCCCATTGATAAAGCAGGCTCCATACAATAAGTTGCACAACAGGCATCCAGGCAGGTTCTGAATGTCTCCATACAAGGAGAGTCCACAGCCTCTCTGGGCAACCTGTTACTGAGTTCTGTCACACTTTTCATAAAGAAGCTCTTCTACATGTTAGCATGGAACTTCCTATGTTCAAAATTTAGGCCATTATTCTTGTCCTATCTCTATGGACCACTGAAATAAACCTGGCCTAATCAATCTGCTCCCCCACCTTCCTTTAAATATTTATAAATATTGATCAGATCCCCTCTGAGACTTTTTTTCTCCAGGCTAGACAGACCCAGGTTACCTAGGCTTTCCTCATACATAAGATGCTCCAGGCCCTACATAAACTTTGTGGTCCTACACTGGATCACCTCCCTGTACGTGCTGGCCATGCTCTTTTTAATGCACCCAAGGAAACCACTGGCCTTCTTGGCCACAAGGACACACTGCTGCCTCATAGCCAACCTATTTTCCACGAGAACATTCAGGTCCTTCTCTGCAGAGTTCCTCTTTAGCAGGTCATCCCCTAACCTATACTGATTTATACAGTTATTCCTTCCCAAGTGTAAGACTCTAAACTTGTTATAACTCATCAGGTTCCTTCCTGCCCAATTCTCCATTCTGTGCAGGGCCCGTTAAATGGTAGCACAGACTTCTGGTGTGTCAGCCACTTCTTTCAGCTTTGAATCATCCGTAAAATTGCTAAAAATTGACTCTATATGCTTTCATCCAGATCACTGACAAAGTATCTTATGAATCACAAATCCATGTTCAATTACTGAAATATGCTGTTATTAAAAGCATTGTAGAATTTCAGAAATAAGAAAAAGCAATTATATAACCTCTAAATGTTGTCACGTTGCCACAGTGCTTTTCTTTTGAAAAACAAAGTAAATTTTAAAAAAATTAAAATAAAATTTGAACATGTTTACATTATTCTAGCATTATGCATGTCTGTCTTTAAAAATGGACTGACTGATTTGCTAAGAAAAATGGGTGAATGTGTACATTCTTCACTTAGTTGCACATATCATCTTTTGATGACTGAAGTTTTAGTTTACTTCTCCCTTGGATTTGAATGTCCAGCAATCAGATTTCAGGCTGCAAATAAGGCAGTGCTACACAGAGGTATTTCATCTATTTAATCTGTTACTTAGTAACATGGGAGTCAGTGATCAATTAATTTAACTACAGACTTACAGAGTGTGATGTTTATTTATTGTTTACTAAGTTATACACACACACACTCATATATACATTTGATTATTTTGACTCTCTTTCCTTGACCTGCTTGGCTTGTTAGCAGATTTTGAATACACACCAATGGAAGACATGAATAGTGAAGTTAGTACAGCTCCTCCCATTGACTTTGTTAGTTCTGGAACAAACTTTCAGACTAGTTAAACCTATTCTGCCTTTAATATGAGAATTCATAAAAGTAATATGGCCTTTAAGTGGACTAGACACAGAGTGGAAAGCAGAGATGCATAAATAAAAGAGTACTGCATTGACATTGATCATGCCCTGGTTGATTGGAAACCCTAAATAAAAAAATCAATGTAAAATATTTTTCATAAAATTATGTAGCCAGGCATATTAACCTCTCTGAATACAACTGTGATTACTTGCTGAGCATACACATTCTCCCAAAGCAGCAATGTATTCAAATAAGTACTACATTTGTTTGTGTGCCTGTTTGTTTTCACACAGCTTGTCAAAAATCATGGAAAATATTCTCAAAGTAAATATTGGATTTTTCACAGATTTTAGTAAGGATTTTTTTGTTTGTTTGTTTGTTTGTTTGTTTATTGTATGAATATGAAGACAATTCTCAGTCTTTTGTCTTCAAACTGAATCATATACGTTTTTTAACCTTTTATAAGGTTTAAAAAGGGCAAAGCTAGATTCACTTCTTAAACTCACACTATCATCCACCACTCTTATTCAAGGAACTGTTTCTTAAATACTTCAATCAGTTCGTCTCCTAGTAAGCTGGCAAAAAGTTCCTGTCAAACTGCATTCAAACGTCTTCCCAACACAAATTCCATCATTCTTCCACGTTATCATCTTGAATTCAAAGAGAAGTACCAAACTACTTCTACCTAAGATATGGAAGAAAATACAGAAGTTATCCTCAGTGAAACTTACACAATTATTTCCAAGGTGGTAAATACTGTCAGGAAAATGGTAGAGAAGTACTCGTCCTTTCTGACAAGAAAAGCTTATTCAAACACTATTCTATGTTCTTGAAAGCTCCCAGAGGCACCTGAAGTATATTCATGAATAACAGTACTCAATGTAATTCTTAGTCCTGAAGTTTTTATCTGTAAACTTTGCATAAATCATACGATAGTAAGAATTGTAAGAAACTGATTTTTCTTCTTTTTCATCCTGTTGGTGAGCATTAGCTGACTCCATACCTGTTTCTGTTGTCAGAAAAATATAAATTCAGAGTTAAAAGAAAAAAAAAAAAAATTAAAAGCAATAAAACATCACACTCTAGGACTAATCATAGACAGTGAAGGATTTGGATTTCATACACCATGTGAAGTACTGACCGTCTCAGGACATATCGCAGTTTGAAAAATGGACTGAAAGGCACTCAAATCCATCTTACATCTGACTACAGCACGCCCACAGGGAAACTTTGACTGAATGAGGAATACAGAGCATACATCTCAGGAATTATAAGGATGAAGTAAAACAAGAAACAAGACATATGATCTCTGGTCTTTGATCTCAGTGAATTATTTCTATGTATTTTATCCAAATGATTGCTTAATCTTTAAGAAAGAAAAAAAAAATGGGGAAAAAAGAGAGCAGTTTATTGTTGACTGAATTAGTTGATGTAGTAGACAGTGGTTCACTTAACTGAACCTTTTCAGCTCCTCTTGGAAGAAAAGCAGCAACTCTTCATGTAAACTCTGTTTCTGTGTATGCTGGCACTTCCAAAAAATCTACTGCTTCAGACTCCCTTAAAGACATAATACAAGGATCACCTTGTTCTTCAGCTCTGATTAAGCTTCAGAATAATGCAAGTACTACACTTACTAGATCTACCAAAACTGTCATCACCTTTGGGCACAGAAAATTTAATTGGCATGACATGTTGGAGAAGAGCGCAGAAAAATAAGAATAATATATACAGGTGGAGTACAAGCACTTCAGTGTTCGACTGAGAATCGTTTTTCAAGTAAGAAGTTTTGAAGTTAAATGTCTAGTTCCATTAAGATCTGTAGGTGAGATCAAGAACTGAACTTTCTTCACCAGTAGAAGCTTAAGGTGATTAATGAAAAAAAAAAAAATGCTTATAATGGAAGGGAGTGCATATACATCCTCTAAAGTCAGCATTAAACTGCACTTAACTGCTAAACCACAAAGCATTCAAGCAGGTAGCATATTTAGCCTTTTCGAATAGTTTGGTCAGACAATGTTTGCTTAATTTGCTTATGATAATACCATGCATAAATGCTTCTAGAGCTTTACTATCATCCTCTTTTTCAATTAAAAGACTGAAAAGCCCCTTGGAAATATAAAGGAAAACCAGTTCTCACAGATTTTTAATTGCAAGTAGCATGGTATTAAAAAGGCTCATAAAGATCGTTTTTCTTTAGGGCTAGAAAAAATCCACCTTTTTCACATGAAGGAATTAAAAAGAAGTAAAATTCACACTTTTCTACAGGACAAAGGTAGAAGAAAGTCACTTGTTTTCTGTCTCTGATCTATTTATATCATTATTCTGCTATACTATACATATGGCTTGTTAACGATTTAAACTTTCCTGCCAATCCAGTTATTCTTGGTAAAGTTTTGTAGAAACAACTGAGTAGCAAAAATTATACTTGAAATATGTCATAAAATTACTTATTTCTTCCGAGACATCTTACAAAGTATTTAAGTCCTATTCTGTGGTAGATGAGAATCCACATACAAGTTCTCCCTAACTACTACTTTTTTTTTCAGGAGTATTTATCTTTTTTTCTTCTTCTTCTTCTTTTTTTTTTTTTTTTTTTTTTATTCAACATCTTTAAAAAGCAGTTCAGGAACTTCTGTCCTATTCAGTTCCTTCTCTACATCTTTCATTTACATTAGAAAAAAAAAATCTTATTTAAATCACTATATTGTAATAGGAAATTTCACAATAGCTATTTTATGAGGATAGAAAAGAAATTATTTTCTATAGTGAAAAACATTACAGTATTTATGAAACACAACAACCGTAAGTGCTTTTAGTAATTATTAAACAAACTGGCAAAAACATTGTTATTATTTTTGGCGGGTAAATAATTACTTAACTAAAAAACTGCAAGGCATAAGTAACATATGCATATGAAGTAACCTCAATAAAAGTACTGATCTCTTAACTAGAAGATCATGTAAGCACTATTTTGTAAGCATGCATTTCAAATACTGTTTGTCAATGTCGTTTATACATAGCTTATGTGAAAAAAAAATGCTAGTTAACAATTCTAATTTCTTAGATGCAGTTTTCCCATTTTCCTGGTGCTTAAGAAAATTTGCATATTAGCTAAGCTAAATACTATGAAAAAAGTTAATAACAGATCACAGAGTTGCATACATTTACAAGCTCTTCTGATAATTGGAATCAGAAGAGTAGTTTAAATAAACACAGGAAATGAATTCCAGTATTTAAATACAGATCTTTCAGATCCAGCTAGGTATGTAATACTGTGGATAAATGACAGGCTGACAGGATAAAAAGTTAAAGGCACAGCATCAGGCCAGCAACCAGCCACAGGGGTTCCACAGGATTCCATTTTAGGACAGCTCCTCTTTAACATATTTATCAATGATGTGGATGTAGGACTGAAATTCATATTAGCCTGTTGATGAAGCTAAATTAGAAGTTGCTGATTCCCTTGAAGACAGAGAGGCCTTGCAGAAAGATCTCAAAAGCTGAAGAGTTCTTTCTTAAATTTCGCTTACCTCATGATATTTAGTAAGTGCTCATTCTGGATTCTGTGCCTGGGACAGGACAACTGTTGATATATGGAGACCAAGGGAATGGATGCTACAGAGAAGCTCCATAGGAAAAGATCTAAGTGTTCTAGTTGACAGTAAGTTGAACATTAGCAAGTGGAGTTCCCTGGCAGCTGATCCCTGAGCTGCATTATGCCCAGGACTGACACCCCAGCAAGAGAAGGGATTGTCCTGCTCTGCTTCACATTGCATGGCCTAAGACCCAGCACCAGGTGTTGGCCTAGATGTCACAATATAGGACAGCATCCAGAAGTGGGATACAAAGGTGGTGAAAGGTCTAGTGGCCAGAGTGCATGGTGAGCAGCTGCAGTGCTTTGGTGTGCTCAGTGCAGAACAGAGGAGCTGAGAGGAGCCCTCATGGAGGCTGCAGCTCCTCACAAGGAGTGGAGGGCAGCGCTGAGCTCTGCTCTGTGTGACAGCCACAGGGTCCAAGGGAATGGCATAGAGCTGTGTCAGGGGAAGGACAGCTGGGGGTCAGGGAAAGGGGCTGCCCAAGAGGGCGGTGGGCATGGAACAGGCTGCACAGGGCTGTGGGCACGACATATCTTCTTAGTCATCTGTAATTCCCATTCTGTTGGTGTATTTCAGATCTCTTATAGTATTCAAAAGAAAAATAACCATCAGACCTTTTATGATGCCTGAATGTACTTCAAAAGCAACAGAAAAACCTAAATGGATATCAGTATCATGTTACTACTTCGCTGTTGGTCCATTTTTCTCACTGGTCATTCTTAAAAGCTTTAGTAAAACCAGAAGAGAACGAAGAGATTTGGTGGACACATACTGATAACTGATGACTCATTTCACTGACATGATTTATTGTGCATTTTCAGCCAAATCTCTGTGGTGTTCAACATTTGCAATAGCCTGTTTGTTCCACTTGTATTTTGTGTTTCATAATTAATTCCTACAATTGGGTTAATAAACAACATTTCAGCTTGTTGTGACAAGAGTTACTACTAAACATTACACAAACATTTTGCTGGATAGATGAGGTTTTTTTCTTCTTTTTAACTGCTTTATATGATTCTCAATTTTTGGATAGTTTTTATTTAAAAGGAGTTACAGATAGGGTTCTTTTGGGGTGTTTTGTTTGTTTAGTTGGTTGTTTGGTTGGTTTTGGTCAATACGAGCCTTTCTCTTATTTTCATAACACATTCTCCTTTTGACTTCTGTGTAACAGTTTTTATCCTGAAAGTCTCTAGCATCCACACACCACACACTTTCTGAATTGAAGAGAGAGATATTCCCATAGTGGATTAGGCATCTCCCAGGCAGGAACAGTCCAACTGCTTTCCTGTTAGATTCTCTCCACACCATCTGGCTGGCACCTGACCCATAGTTAGCGTGCCAACAAACACTCCTGGACAATGACATACCATAACAGAGTATCACTTTGAATCCATGAGAACTGATTATGCCGGTCACTGATTATGGCACTAAAATAACTACAGAACACACAAATCATTCACAGAACTCCTTTACTACGCGAATAATTTGATATACAAACTGAGAAACATCTTTCTTATTTTTTTCTGTTCTGACAAATTATGAAAATGTTGAGAAAGACCAAAAAATAAAAGAAAAAGCAAACAGCCACTCTTATATGTTCCTTAGATTATAGTCAGCTATTTAAAAATTGGAGTTTATACTCCAAGATCATAAATGAGTTATTGTTTTGTTTCAAAATCATGACCCTACTAAGAAAGTTTAATGTTAATAAAAAGTATTACATACACTTGAAAATGTTCAGCTATGGAGTTGGGTCCTTGGCACTAATCTTAACCTATTCCTATTTAGTACCCTAATGTGCCAGCACACCTCTTCATATTTACCTACTGCACAATGATTCTGTATAGAAGAATACACTTAGAAATTGCAGTGCTGAATCAGGTGCCAATTTCCTCCATCCTTTTTAAACACCTGTGGTATTACACGCTGGTGAATCACTTTTATCCTTTCCACACAGTCTTCACACCAAATGTCTTCATGCTGTAGGTATTTTTAGACTTTACAACTGACCACATAAAAAACACTAAATTGGTTGAGATGCATATTGCCCTAGAGATCCCTCCCCCTGCAGGAGAGGACAGAGGGAAAGGGGATGGGAGGAGCTGGGGGAGGGAAGAAAATACTTCATGTCACTCAAAATAATCAACGTATTTTACAGTAGCACTATTTTGCTATTGTGGCTTAGGAAATCAAGAAGAATTTTTGTTTTATATTTCACAGATGCAACAGACAGTGACAATGCCAACCAAAGACAGAAAAGGATTAGTTTGTAGTTCAGTGATTTTGTGGATTTATTTCCCAGAATTTCACCCTTCAGAACAATGTCAGAGGTAGCTCCTGATATTACTGTTACATATCAGATCCCATGAAATTGTCATGAATTTTCTGAAGAGGATAAATGGATAGTTTACTTACACAAAACAAGTGCCCACATAAGCTGTATTTACTAGCTGTCCTGCAATTGCTGTGTAAACAGAGAAAGGTATTCATGGGGCATCTGATGACTAATGATAGTGAAGAGATAGCAAAATAAGGAAAAAAAGGCATACAACAGGAGAGACACCTCCATAGTTCTCTGTTCACAATTTACAAACACTTAAATAACAAAAATATGTTCTCTTCTACAGAGTGGGGAAAAAAAAACAATACACGGCCTATATTTACTTTTAATTTTAGCCTAGTTTTGTATAGTAATGTCTTCCATTGAAATGATATCCAGTTATAACCAGTTATAGCAACAGCAAATATTACAATTCTCATTTTAGAAAGACCTTCATAGTAGATATCAAAACTTCAGTTTTGTTAATTGTAAGACGTACTGTTGGGTGATGACCTTTATAAGAGAGAAAGGTAACTGTCAAGTTATGCAGGTCCTCTGTATGAAGTTAAACAGGAAGAAAGCTAACACTACTACCAGTGTTAAATGATGAGAAGAAGAAAATGGAGTGAATGAAATACAGAGCAAAAACTGTCCTAGTTAAATTGGAAATAGCTGTAAATGGATAGTATGGCTACAAGAAAGCTGACTTCTCAAATGTTTAACACAATGTATTAAGCCTAGCTGATGGAAGATTCAAAGCTCATGGCTCTAACTGAAGAGCCAGCACCAGTATGCAATATTTGGACAATTCTATTTCACATCTTTTTGTCATGGTAGCTGACAAACAAGGTGACATTTTTCAAGCAGTTCTTGACTGTTGGAAGAGTTACCCTTAGGCTGAAAGATCTAGGGTGTTGCAACAAAGGGAATCTCCATCCTTCATTGTGCGTGACAGGGAACATCGACATGAATGATGAGGAAAAGGAAGAAGCTGGTGTACTTAGTGCTTTCTTCTGACTTTAATAATCAGATCAGCTATCCACAGGGTAAACCGGCCTAGAGAGCTGGAAGATAGGGATAGGGAGTATAATATCCACTGCATAATTCAGGAGAAAGCAATGACCTGCTACTTCACCTGGACTATTACAATTCTATGGGACCAGATGGAATTCACCGGGGGGTACTGAGGGAGCTGGCAAAAGCATTCATGAAGCCACTTATCATCATATATCAGCAGTCCTGGTCAACAAGGAAGGCCCCCAGGGACCCATACAACTGGAGGTCCTAGACATCTGGAGACCTGTAAATGTGATGCCCACCTACAAGTAGAGTTTGAAGGAGGACTGAGGGAACTACAGATCTGTAAGCCTGACCTCAGTATTGGGGAAAGTTTTAGAATGATCATCTTCAGTGCAATCACACAGCATGTACAAGATAATCAGATGCTGGGTCTACCCGGCATGGGTTCATGAGAGGCAGGTCCTGCCTGACCAGCCTCATCTCCTTCTACCAGGATACCTGACTGGTGAATAAGGGAAAGGATGTGGACATAGAATCACAGAATCACAGAATCACAGAATGACCCGGGTTGGAAGGGACCTCAAGGATCATGTAGTTCCAACCCCCCTGCCTGGCAGGGCCACCAAACTACACCTTTACTAGATCACAAGGTTGCCCAGGGCCCCGTCCAACCCTGGGTCTTTAAACCTCCAAGGACGGCATCCACAACCTCGCCTGGGCAGCCCGTTCCAGGGCCTAACACTCTCACTAGTAAGGAGAACTTCCCCCTAACATCCAACCTAAATCTTCCCTCCTTCAACTTAAAACCATTTCCCCTAGTCCTGCTATTGTCAGCCCTTTTGAAGAGTGTACTCCCCTCCTGGGAGTAAGTTCCCTTCAGGTACTGAAAGGCTGCAATGAGGTCACCCCGCAACCTTCTCTTCTCTAGTCTGAACAAACCCAACTCCCTCAACCTGTCCTCATAGGGGAGGACAGCCCCCTGATCATCTTCATGGCCCTCCTCTGGGCCCTTTCATGGCCCTTTCCAAAATCTCCATGTCATTTTTGTACCGAGGACTCCACACCTGGATACAGTACTCTAGATGGTGCCTCACAAGAGCCGAGTAGAGAGGGACAATCACCTCCCTATCCCTCTGCTGACCACCCCTCTCCTGATGGAGCACAGGATCCCATTTGCTTTCACTTCAGTCAAAACAACCCCATGCAACACTCCAGGCTTTGGGCAGAATGGACAGTCGCATGACAGAAAAGGATATGGTGGCAAGTCAACATGAGCCAACATATACGATGCACAGTCATTTTCAAAAGACTCCATCTTCTCTGAAAAAAATCACCGGATTGCTCCAAGATGGTCCCCATATTTATCATATTTTAGTTATTCCATTTTTTCTGGCTGTAACTATGTCCTCTTTGCAAATACAGACACATTTACTTCCCTAACACATGAGAAATGTGAGCCATTAATTCTGGATTCTCAGATTCTCATATAATTTCCATGACATGCCCTTTTGCACTGCTGAATATTAATATTCATTTGTTGATGCATTTTAGCAAGTAGATTAGGCACAAGAATTTCTACAGTGATTGATCACCTCTGAGGATCTATATATGCTTTAATTTATACTAAAAGCTTAAATTAAGCTTTCCATTTTTCTTTGCTTATCTTTAGAGAATTTGAGAAAACTGATTTACTGCAACTGATTAACATTACAGAAACTCAGTTTCAACAAAATTTAATAGCTAGTTCCAATTAGGTCATGCAAAATCTCTTAAAAGTTATAAAAACAGAAGGATGTTTTAGAAAAGTTGTCTGACTTCTAGCACATATCTCCAGCTATTGCCCCTAGCAGTACTTAACATTCAGTTCTGCTTGAATGCCTGTAAATGACTGAGTTCTAGAAAAGACTATTAAGTTCTAGAAAGTACTAAAAAGCTCTCAACTACTCCAAAAAGAAAGAATAACTGATGCAAAAACTGCTGGAAAGGTGAAACATTAGTATATATGATGTAGGAAGTGATAAAGAACTAAAAAGTGTGTTTGTTGAGAGCAGGCTGAAGGCCATGTTTCCAAATATTCAGTAGTCCATACAAAGAGCTGACAAGCTCTCTCCTTTAAAGTACTGAAGCAATTTGCCTCAACACTGAGAACACGGCAACTGAAGAGCACAACCTTAACTGAAACTGCAGGAAGAGAGAAAATGAGATTTTACAAACACTTCTGTAAGACAAGAGATCAGAAAGGCATAGAAACATATTTTCTACCTCACAAGGGTAGGTTTGCTCTCTCATGGACTATGATGACCAATTATGTGAGGATATAAGAAAATGATATGTATTTCTTTTTCCTAAAAAAAAAAAAAAAAAAAAAAAAAAAGATTCTCGCTGTTTATTTCTTGATGCACTTTGATCTAATTAATACTTTCCACCCAAAATATCAATTTCTGTCAAGATTTAGAGAACTTTGACATTAATAGCAGTACTTATCCCAGAAAAAAAAAAAAAAGAGCATGAAAAAGTGCTTGAAACATCACAGCTTATTTTTTCCAGCTATTTTAATTCAAATTTCCATCATCATCCACAACAGAGTGAATCCCCTACTGGTGTTGAGTCTGTAGAAGAACTACACAGCCTTTCTCCCAGCCTGCAGTATAGCAGTCAACAAAACAAAGGCCTATAGTCCCTGCAGTCTCATTATCAGAATAGACACACCGATCTGTAGAAAGTGCAACAAAAAATCAGATGCTATTTCAAATTGTGCATGAACAAGTCTACATAAAAAATGAAAGAATGTACCTTAAAGCCATCCCTTGCCCCATTGTCTGTTCCACATGAAGTATTCAAGAAGATATAGAATAATGTCTCTGTAAGCATTTCCTTTTAAATTTCTAGTTAAAATTCACAAAGCATACTTAAAAAATATATAAATATGTGTATAATGTTGATACAGAACAAGTTCTTATAGTTATGTTTTGCTGTAGAACACTTTGTCAATTACTTATAAATTAACAGCAGGAGAATAGAGTGAGTATATACTTCAGCAGTGAACACAAGAGACTCAAACTAAGCCTGTCTAGAAGACCTCACAAATCTCACTGATCTATTAACGTTACAAGACTTTTCCTACAAAGCATTACTATTTCAGGTAGTTAGGCAGTACAGCTACGTAAAAATCATGAAGAGACTACAGTTTCCATTAGGCATGTGATTATGGTGACCTAGGGAAAAAAATATTTTGGTTCTACTACTAAAATCCAATATTTCAGAAGGTTAATTCTCTAAATGAGGGAAAAAGGGGAAAAAAAACTTTCAGTATAACACTAAATGTATTCTTGGGAAGACAAGGCATAGAGAAAGCCCCATGTTATTGATTTCTTGTCTAGTCATACTTTCAATATGCTTTAAATATGTATTTCCGTGACATTTAAAAGGCCACTGCCAGGTAATCACTGTCTTGTGACTTCAGAACAAGACAGTTCCAACCAACCCCCATCCCTGTGTGCATAAAGCCAGCCACTATGAAATACAGTGAACCAGAAACATGGCAAACAGGACAGGAAAATGAGGCATGACATGTCAGAAGGGCATGGCACAGCAATTGGCATGGGCAGCTGACAGTGGCAATTGGCACAGGGCAGGTGAGCAGTGAGGATGGGGTATCAATACCAACTCAGGAGACTGGCTCACCTATCAGCTGCCTCCCAGACAACAAATCTAGCCATGGTCTCCACTAGGCAGAAAGCTCTTGCCAAAAAGAATGTGGTGACTCAGACAGAGTGCCTGCCCAAAAATATATCAGTTCAGGCTGCTGGCTGCAGGGAGTGCCTGAGCCCACTGCTACTGGTGGAGAGCATCAGGGGTACTGCCTGCATGAGTTGTGAGCAGGTAGATGCTGTTAATTTCTGGTGACAGAGTTCATGGAAGGGATGGAGAGTTAAGGAGCATCAGGGAATGTAAATAGGATATGGACTGGTGGAGCAGCTCCCTGCCAGACCTGCAAAAAAGGCACAGGGGTGACATCCCAAACAGAGGCAGGCCCCCTGCTACTGCCTTATCACTGTCAGGCAGAAGGAGGGAACACGTGGGAAGAAGTGGAAACTGATCTGGGCTCAGCACTGCAGGTGGATCCCCTCCGTATCAACACTGATTCCCCAGGTACCTCTACATAATAGGTTTGAGGCTCTGGAACTTGAGGGAAAGATGAGTGGGGATGCAGTGGAAGGTACACTGAGGAGGTTGTCTAGACTGCATCAGTCAACCCTACACTTCAAGACTGCCTCTTCCAGGAAGGAAAGGTGGGTAATAGTCATGGGCAGCTCCCTTCAGAGAGGAACAGAGTGCCCTACACATAGATCAGACCCTAACCACAGGGAAGTGTGCCATGTCCCAAGTCAGGGACATTGCTAGGAGACTACCTAGTCTGATTCACCCCTCAGACTATTATCCCTTACTGATAGTTCAGGATGGCAACAATGACAGTGAGAGAAACCTGAGGGCTAACAAAAGGCAGGGATGGCCGCTTGGGATTCAGTCCTGGAGTGAAGTGCTCCAGGAAGACTGGACACTCAAGAAGAAAGTCTTAGAGGCATAGAAGGCTGTTCCCCCATGCTGTAACATGACCCAGCAGGGAAGAGATCAGGTGTAGATAAATGAGGAATTTTTGCTGAGGCTCAAGGCAAAAGTCCTATGGGGAGCAGCTGAGGGAGCTGGGACTTTTAATCTGGAGAAGAGGAGGCTGAAAGGAGACCTTATCACTCTCTACAACTACTTGCAAGGAAGTTATGTTGAGGTTGGGGTCAGCCTCTTCTCTCGTGTAACTCATGATAGGACTAGAGGGAACAGCCTCAAGTTGTGCCAGGGGAGATTCAGATTGGATACTAGGAAAAAAATCTTCTCTGAAAGAGTGTTTATTTGCTGGAATGTGCTGCCCAGGAAGGTGGTTGAGTCATTGTCCCTGGAGGTATTCCAGCACATTTGGCTATGGTGCTAAGGACATGGTTTAGTGAGGAACTATTGGTGGTGGGTGGACAGTTGGACTGGGTGATCTTGGAATTCCTTTCCAATCTTACTGATTCTATGACTCTATGATTCAAATCCCCTTTGTAGTTCTGCCAATCATTTAATTACTGCATTTGATCCAAGAAAAGGGAATTTTAAAAATTAAATTAAATTAAAGCAAGGTAGTATTAGATCTGATACAATAATTACATTTATTCATTTATAGGAATATATATTTATAGAAAAATACATACTACTTCAATTACATAAAACTTTCAAACTATTCCCAATATAACATTAAAATTAGATATGAGAAAGTTAAGCAGGAAAGAAACATTCTTCTCTTGAAGCCAACAGTAAATAGGTATTTTTCTCAGTCTATCCTTTCAGTTACCAGTAACTGCTTTTTTCCCTCAAGTCCATAGACTAAGAAAGTCTTCTATTTAAAAATAAAAATAAACAACTAATATCTTTGTCTACTTTTCAGAACTTAACATTTAGAGTTTTAAGAAAACATATGAAGGAGAAGGTAATTGGGAGCAATTTAGACACGTTTGTTAAGAGCAAATCATCTAACTTGATTGCCTTGGGATAAAATTAATGAACATAGAACATACACTTCTTTCTCTTCATCCAAATACCATTTATCTCAATTCAGGAAGCATTTCAACACCATCTTCTAGAGTATTTCTTTATGCAAGTTAGGATGTGATGATTTAGATAAGTGAATATCTAGATGGTTAATTATTCATAAGTTTGATGTTAATTAATTGTATTAATTACAGCAAGCGTATTATGGGAGTTGTATATCTCTATCTCCAATCTTGGTGTTTTCTCTCTTGTTTCTCACTCCTTTTCCTTGTCCCCATCTTTCTATCCATTTTTTTCTGACTTTTCTGTGCTTACACATAAGCATCAAAAACTTCACTAACAGGCATAGTTGTGCCCCATGGTAGGTTCAGGACTCACCAGGATGCAACCAGCTGCATCCAGGCCTTTTCTTATAGAAATGACCACTGCAGCATCAACTCCTCCATAACCCTAGCCACATAAACTCAATGCAATACAGCATTCCTTAAATATCTAAATTGCTGTTTAAAATCTTGTATCTCTATTGATTGCCTGGAGTAAGTTTAGCACAGAGCCACTGAGGTGGTTTGGGGCTGGAGCACTTGCCTTGTACGTTAGAACAGTCTTGTTCAACCTGCAGAAGGGATAGCTTTGGGTATGTCTGTGCCCATAAGCTGGTTATTGAAGACACAGCAGGCTCTTCATAGCAGTGGATAGCAGAAGCATGAAGGATAATCAGCATAAATTTAATCTGATAGCATTCCAAATGAAGAGATAAAAAAATTATTTTTCACCCATAACAACACTCTGATGGATGTTCTCGAGGGCCTGGTGCAGCTTTTCTCCATCCTTGTAGGTTCTCAAGATCCAACTGGACAAAATCCTGAGCATCCTGTTCTGAGCTCACAGCTGACCTTGTGAGCATGAGGTTGAACTAGAGGCCTGGTTCTGTGATCTTATGATCATTCCAAAATTCTGAGAAAAAGCATCTTGAGAATTCCCATTCATCAATGCAAATCTGTCAGTCCTCATTTCTTTGTTTTCAGTAGCTCTAACATACACTTAATACCATTTTTCCTGAGAACTGTGTGCTTTCTTGCATTACGCGGCCAAAGTTTGATCTATCACAAAACAAAAGAGAGGACAGGTCAGATTGAAATATTTTCAAAATCTCTTTTCTATAAAGACTGACACCAGGGCTTTTGTGGTACTTTTATTTTAACTTAGTTTCATTATTCAAGAAAGGCCTTACTCGTTTAGAGAGCATTTTGATTTATATTTTCTAAGATTAGTGACACAGAACAACTGCAACAACTGCACAGTGGAGTGGCGTATATTGTACATATATGCACATACATACACAAATATATAAATACTAATTATAGTGAACCTCTCTGTCTCATATGCCTATGTTCTGCATTGTCGCAATTGGCTATGCACATATGTGGTGCATCTGTGTATATACATGCATACAGATGGTGCGTTATGTGCATACCAGGAATATATTTTCAGCCTCATTGTTGGTTAAACTTGTGAGCAAAGAACTGAGGCAGACTCGTCTCTGTTGAGTGTCCTTCTATTTTCACTAGCAGCATCTACCTATGTATTTATATCTTAGGAAAAAATTCACCACATGTGCTCCCACCCATGCTTTTACAGAGGTTTGAAAGGATGACAGGACTTCAAAGAAAAACCATTGAATTCTTGCTCTTAAATCACGTGTAATCTAAATGAAGCTTAAAACCCTTTCTGAGAGTTAAAATGGGTTTTATTGTCTCCTTTTTATGATGATAAATAAAAGAGAGCAAATAGAGAAATGACAATCAAAGAGTTTGGGCAAGAAATCTGAACAAGAAATCTGAGACCAAGTGCTTCAGAGTTTCTACGTCAGAGTAGAACTGAACATTATGTCTTCCAAACGAGAGTACATCTATTATTAACCTCAGCAGCAGCTGAATGCTCCACATTTAGCCAAGAAAAAGACTGGGTACCTCTGCAAATAAGAAGCACAGTTACTGTCAGTTTTGAGAGATACGGTGCAGGTGAATTGTCCCTATGCAACTTAAGAATTCTATGACCTATGCAATGAAAGGAACCTCAGGAAGGAACCTTACAGCTGTATTTACTTATATCCACTGTGAAATTAAACCCTCCCTGCAGGCATTTACACAATTTCAAATTCCTGGAACAAAGTGGCTGCAGTGCAGATCATTGCCTCATCAAGTGCATCCTCAGAAGGTTTGCAGGTGACACCAAACTGTGCGGTGCAGTCAGCACACCAGAGGGACAGGATGCCAAGCAGGGAGACATAGACAGGCTTGAGCAGTGGGTCCAGGAGAATTTAATGAGATTCAACAAATCCAAATGCAAGGTCTTGCACCTGGAGGCAATCCCAAGTACAAATACAAGTGTGGGAATGAAAGGATAGAGCACAGCCCTGCCTAAAAAGACCTGGGGATACTGATGGATGGGAAATTGGACATGAGTCGGCAATGTGCCCTTGCAGCCCAGAATGCCATCTGTATCCTGGGCTGCATCAAAAGAAACATAGTCGGTAGGGTGAGAGAGGTGATCCTGCCCTTCTGCTCTGCTCTGGTGAGACCTCAGCATTTAGTTGTGCAAGGAAGAATTGCTGTTGAATGACAGCATAGATCTGCATACAGTGAGATTTCTCTCTTTGTTTCTAGCAGGATGTTTTCTGTTTATCATGAAACATATGCAGATATTCACAGTTAAGAACATTATGTAGATACTGGCATGAGTAGTAATTAATGTTGTGTTTGTGTGTAACAACACATTTAACTTTTTTAAATATGATTATATTAGTCATGTTTATATGAATATATAAGGCTTACAAGTAAGATTTAAGATACAGTGAACTGATTGCAGCTGATATATGAAAACACCTTATTTATATTTTAGGTGCTATGAAAAATTAATAATGCAAAATTTAAAATTGGAGAATTGTCTTTGCTGAAACTGAGAAATTCCTATTAGCTTTTCTTTAATTGATTCTAGTCAAGAGCTATTTCAGTGTATTTAATGGTTTGAAAATTAACCAGTTAGCATTCTGCATCTTTTCTTTAAAATAAACTAAATTATTTTTATCATGTATTCCAGTAATGCTCTAATGTGACTCCTACTAACATTAGTAGAGGATGAGATTTTTTTGTTTATTATTATTATTATTATTATTAGCATTAGCATTAGCATTAGCATTAGCATTACACTTTCTTTTTTTTTTTTTTGTCTAAATGTGAGTGCTTCTCAATTACAATTCAAAGGGAAGAGCTGTATTGGAATTTCATTGCTATAGCAATTTTATTTGCTAATGAATACTTTTCACTAATCAAAATTTGCACTCATTTGGTGAACAGTGTGATTGAGAACGAACCATCTGCCAATGGTACATCAATGACATAAAGCTGGTTTAAATATGGTACTTTATTATTAGCTTTTCACTTCCTAATGTGTAGATCTATTTTACTCATTCTGTTTTATTTGTTTGGATTGTTTTAAGTTAGACCTTCTGACACAGAGACACAGACTTGCAGCTTTTTCCCACTCCAACTATTTCTTTCACTTTGGAAATTCTCTGTGCTGTTTTTTAGTGTTAATGTGGCAGGGAATCCTTTTTTCAAGGAATGACCTTTATGAACAGCAAAATGAAGTCTAGATGTTCAGACCACTCAAGTATAATTAATAATACTCTTATTCAATATGGTACTCCAACTATTAGCTAGTCAAAAAGTGCAAGGTAGTTAATATCCTAAATCTCGGTTATGAATCACTTGAAATGCAGAACCTACTCCATCACCACCATGAGAATAAAATGGACAGTTAAACACAAATAGCTATTATTTACTTCTCTATTGTTCTTCTCTTGATGGCAGATGGGAAAGGAAAGTTATCACAACAGTAGATATTTTGGAAATATATCAGATTGAATAGAAAATGAAAACTAATACAACAACTGCAGAAGGCTTGTAAGAAGGATTTTAGGTTGTTCTGTCACACTGAAGGAGTCTGATATTTCAGCAGAGCTTTGAATAGTCTTTCAAACCGATTTTCCTAAATCTTTGTAAGATTGCACAGTACTGCTATATATCTCTGTCAGGAATATGCATATTTTTGAAAGCATTCTGTACACCTTTTGCAAAACATTTAGACAGCACTTACTTTCCATCATCCACCCATCTACCATTGAACTGAAAGGATATTTTGAGACAGAGCTGTAAGTGGTTATGTTTTCTACAAAACTGACAATAACAAAATGCTTCTATCATCTTCTGTGATGTAGAATCCTATGCTAGAGCCCTTTTATTTTGCCTTATATACACACATTGATTGCTCACTTACTTTCTGTACAGGCATACCTCTCTAAAATTTTCATTCAGTACTTAACATGTTAAAGCTAGAGAAATCAGAACCCTGACCCCTATACCCTTGGGTTAAGAATAAGTCTATTATGGCAATTTTATTAACAAAAAAAATGTAGAATGGTCTCTAAGAGGAATTTTTAATACATACAGACTTCTTACATGCATTTTTCCAGCCATGAACAAACAAATCTTCATACATTTTTATGATTTTTTTTCCCCTCACATGCACTTTGCTTGTTAAACTTTTACTATCATGCTTTTATTGATGAATATATTAGTTGGTCTTAATTTGTCTGTGTAGCTAGTTCAGTATCTTTTTTATCTTTTGCTTTTCATATTTCCTAGTTAATGCATTCTTTGAAAAGTAATCAATTACTGCGTATTACTAAAGCAGAAAAAACTCCTCAGACTTAAATGTCTAATTGCTAATTTTACTGTAATATCACAGAACGCTTCAGAATTTAAATTTTACACTCAGCAGTGATTTCCCCGATGACTTCTTTTCCTATAATTTATACTATATGGATAAGATATTAGACAGTAATCTGCAACTCACTATGCATTTGTGTGGCTTGCTTTGCTGCAGATGTTTCTGCTAAAGTTCTACCTCTTTGTCCATGTGGAATGAGCTGAAAGGCTGTGATCTAAAAGTTTAAAGGTACAGGGTAAATTGGATCCTGTCACTGGCTTTTGTTTGCATTCAAGACTATGGTAGAAATACTCCATGTTTTGGAAAAGGAAAAATAATTCAGTAACTTAATCATTTGTATCTATTCTATGTAACAAGGAAAGAAAATAGCTCACCAACCTTAAAAATGCAGTGAAGAAAGGTTAAAAGTACATCACGGGTGGCAAGCTTGCTGTTCTGGGGTAGCCCAGAATATAGGTCACAGTCCTTCCAAGGTTAGTTTTATTTTTGGGAGGACTGTCCTGGAAACTAAAGGTTTTTGTCATTTAAACCTGAAAAGTTTACATAATGACAATTTCCACTGGTACATGCTCACCATGAATGAGTTTGCTCTGTGACAGATTTAATTCTCAGGAATTTTAGAGTTCCACATGGCTGGGTTTACTCAGTATCACAATAGCGGTTTGAAAAGACACCCCCCTTCAGTGTCAATCTGTAAAGAAGAGGAATTTAGAATTGTAGAATTATAGAATCTTTGGAGTTGGAACCGTTCTTTAAAGGTCATCTTGTCCACTAGTACCTCCTGGCTCTTTTCAGCAGGTCTGTGCTCAGTCCTTTCTTCCCCTAGATTGTATTGATAGTGGGGAGTTGCTGTGACCCAGGTACAAGCCCTTTCACTTGGATTTGTGGAACCTCATGAGGTTTTCTTGGGTCCACTCAAGCCTGTGTAGGTCTCTCTGGATAGTATCCTGTCCTCTGAGCATGCTGACCACATTGCATAGCTTGGTGTCATCTACAGATTTGTGAGGGTGCACTCAGTCCCACTGCTGATGTCATTAATGAAGATGCTACAGAGTCCTGAGATCCAGATGGAGGAAAAAGATGAACAAGTGCTTGAGGGTAAGAATTAGGGGGCAGGCTAACATAAGTGACATACAGGCCAAAATAAGAGCTTCAAGGTACTGTATGATAAGCAGAGATTGGCTATATATGATATCCGGCTGAGCAGCTAGGACTCTTCTGTGTAGAAGAGGTGGCTTAGAAACAAAATGATGGAAGGCTGTGAACAGGCAATGGTATGGTTAAAAGAAACAGACTAGGCTCTTGCACTCTCATAACTACAAGCAAAACAGCTGAGCATCAGGTTCAAAGAAAATGGTAGAAGGATTAAGAGTGGAGCAAACTGTAGCTTCTGTGTGGCACAGAGGGATAGGGTTTAGTGACAGGACATGGAAGGTCTGGTCAGTGGTCATCAGACTCGATCTTTTCCAACCTAAATGATTCTATGATTCTCATTAAAAAATGCTGTGTATGCAAAAAAATTAATGGCTTCAAATGTACACTGTATAACTACTTTGGTTTATTAAGTAGACTGTGCATAGAGCTGGAAATGGACAGAGGCTGAAGACTGTTCTGAAGAAGCATGTTCCCTTCTTGTTATTTCTTGAGATATTACTGATTTTTCACTGCTGAAGAAGGATTTTGAGGGAATGGAATCATTCTGAATCAGTGCATGCACATTCTTACATTTTCTGGGTGTACCCTTTGTTGTTCTCTAATTTTGTCTAAACCTTCCACTCCCTTTCTCAGGAGTCTGTTAGCCAATTTAAAAACTGAATACATAATATTTTGGTCACTTATAAAAACTTTCAGTTCTGACACATTAAAGTTAGCATAAAGCCATCATTAGTTAACTTACAGATCTGCTATACAAAAGATAAAAACAAGTCAAGAGATTCTGAAATTCCTTTGTACAGTGATTTCCCTCTATAAATACTCAGGATGGCCAGTATGTGTTAAAAATGTAGGTTACTGTAGCTAGTCATACAGAAGCACTCAATACAGCTAAAATAAGCTCATAAAAATCTTCTAACTGTGACATCCAGCTTGGTTAGGACACTCTAGTATTTCTCAAGAAGATATTCTGTATCTTTTCAGTTCAGGCAAGCTTGACAGTGCCATCTTACCCCCTATCTTACATCTGTAATAGTGACTGCAGCCATAGACCAAGGCAGATCAGTGTACTGACCTGCAGGAAATTAAAGTTTTTCCTTTTTGGCTCGGTTTATTCTCAGCCAACTGACTGGACACACACACAGTGCAACCACATTCCACAGCAGAATCAAAGAAAGGATTCAGTGACAGAGTGGCCTTGAAGATTATTCTGACTAGAAACTCTTACATACTGTTAGACTAATTGTAGATTTATCCTTACTAATATGGTTGAATAAATTAATTTATTCCTCCAAATTAAACCTTATGGAGAACAAAAATCCTTATAAATTAGGTTACTTCAAAATTTTACTCTTCTCCCGGAGGCTAGAAAGAAGGAAGAAAACATGGTAATTAAGAGCACCGCTAAGTCCATTTGAAGAAGGAGAAATATTCAAATCAGCATATCAAAAGAATTTTCGTTTGTGTGCTATTTCCCTCAAATAACAAAGTAGCCTGAACTTCCAAATGACTGAAACTCCTGCAGTGCTATTAGAAAGATTTACCAAGAGTGATAGAGACAGACGTCTCCATAGATGCTGAATGGCACAGAGATTATTTTGTTAGAAGATCTACAGATAGAGCAAAGTAATTAAACATAAAAGCATTTTTGAGTTTCTTAAATTGAAAAATATTTGGGAAAAGGTCTTTTAATTATCATTTCAGCACTTATAAGGTGTAATTTCTCAGTACCTTGGCACTTATCTCTATTAAAATATTCAAGTTCTATATGCCACAATAACAACAAAAATCTGACCAGGCATGAAAAGCCCAAAAATATAGATAAGATTTTATAGCTAAAGAATGGTGGATGCATAACAAAGACAAAAACAAACAGATGAAATCTAAAGTCAATTTAAGTCTTTACACTACTGTAAATAAAAGCATGACTTTTTTTATTCATGTCATGCATGGGCAATTCAGAAAAATCTGCACCATATGGAAGCATTCAGCATGTAGAATTTGGGAACAGTAGTTTTGGTCTGTACTAGTCTGATAACAGATGGAATTTAAAAGGGTTGAGAGACAGGGAAAAAAAAAAATAGTAGAAAATTCCATCCTAAACAAAATAATCTTCCAAGAAACAGCCTGTGATGTGTGCTTTTGTTTGCTGAATGTTACATAAGTAGCAGTTTTCTTAATCACCCAATAGGCAGCGCTAATTTCAGATTACATAAATAAATAAATAAATAAATGAATAAATAAATAAATAAATAGATGCAATCAAAAACAACATTCACAGAAAGAAACCACATCATAGAAAGGAAATTTAACACTTGAATGAATGTGTAACCCTTTCTTAATCACAGTCAGGAGGCACACTTGGAAGGCATGTGCCCATAACTGGCATTAGTTCTGTCCTTCTAGGATGGAGTTCATAGCCGACTCAGAAAGTGATGAGGTACTGACATAGGCTGCTCAGAGAGCCTATGGATGCTCCATTCCTGGAAGTGCTTAAGGTCAGATTGGACAGGGCCCTGGGCAGCCTGAGCTGGTGGGGATTAGAACTGGATGGTCTTTAAGATCCCTTCCATCTAAATCTACTCTGTGATTCCATAATTTGATCCCCTTTCATCTTAATTGTTGATTTAGCTACTCTTCTCCTCCCACACAGGGCAAAATTTAAAATGTCATTTATTTCTGAATACTTAGAAATTCTTTTAGCTTTAGAAATATTATAAGCTGGAAAAAAATGATTTTCAGACTTTAAGTAATAATGTGCAGCATGGTCTACCACCACTCTCCATATCGTGGAATCACAGAATCTCTAAGATCACCCAGTCCAATCATCCACTATCATTATTATTTTCCCACCAAACAATTTTCCTCAGTACAACACCTAAATGTTTCTTGAACACCTTCAGGGATGCTGACACCACCACCTCCCTGGGCAGCCTATTCCAGTGCCTGACTCTCCCAGAGAAGTATTTCTTGATGTCCAGCCTGAATCTATCCTGGGGCAACTTGAGGCCATTCCTACTAGTCCTTTTGCTCGTTACATGAAAGAAGAGGAAGACTCACACCTCACCACAACCTCCCTTCAGGTAATTGCAGAGAGCGATAAGGACTTTTAAAGACAGACATACAGAAAGCACTGAGAACCTCAGCATGAGAAAGTTGTCTTCCACTCTCCCTAGAAACCTCCCAGACTATTTCACTGTGCTGCATTATGTTTCCAACATAGATCAGGGAAGATGAAGTCCTCCATGAGAACAAGGGCAGAACTTCTGCCAGTTGATGATAGAATGCCTCATCTGTCTCTTCACCCTGGTTAGGCTTTCTATTATAGGCCACCACAAGGATGTCCTCCTTGTTGGCCTCCTCTTTGCTCATAGACTCAACCTTATCATGTCCAGTCTCAAGCTCAACAACATCAAAGTACTCCCTAACACAGAGGGCTACACCACCACTTTCCCCCTCTCACCCATCCCTTCTGAAGAGCTTATAGTCATCCATCGCAGCACTCCAGTTGTGGGAAAGATCTCACCATGTTTCCATGATGGCAACTAAGACATAGTTTGCCTGCTGCACAATGGTTTCCAGCTCCTGTTTTTTGCCTATGCTGTGTGCATTGGTGCGGATGCACTTCAGCTGAGCCTCTTTCCTCATTCCTAATTCCACCATTGATCCTCTAGGTACATCTCTTGAGTGCCTGGTTTTGTCACCTTCCACCTTCATAACTAGTGAAAGGCCCTCTCAATGAGCCCTGCCATCTCCTGGCCTAGGATCCATTTCCCCCTTTGAGACAGGCAAAACCCATCCACAGACATCAGACCAGGTGCCACAAAAACTGCCCTGTGGTCAGAAAAAACAAAATTCTTATAATTGCACCAGCCTCTCAGCCATGTATTGGAATCCATTTCAATAAAAATGAAAAACAAGATATTTTTTGTTAATATTTATGTATGATTTTTTAATTACAGTATTCAGACAGTAACATTCAAATTGAATTTTAGTAAATATATTTGCCTACTTGTAACCATGCAGCCAAATTTCTTGAGAAAACTTTAATGTCTTGATGTGCATAAAGTAGAAAGCTGCCTTTCTCCTCTTGACAAATACTAGTGGATAAATTTCAAAGGATAACACACTGATAAGAAATGATATTATAGCAACATAGAAAATATAAGTTGTTGGAAATAAGTAATGCAAACTGCTGCCATGACAACAAAATCTTAATTCCATATTCAAGAGTAAACCAGTTCCTCATTTAAAAATAAACTGCTTTCCTAAGCAAATTAAAAACGATGTTTTGGCTCTCTAGTATACATAAACATACAAAAAAATTAACATGGTGTTTACAGAACCCCACTTTAAAACAAGAGATTTATCTATAATAAAAAATAGTGGGATTGTCTCTGAAGGAAAATGAAACAAACAAGCAGACAAAGTAATGCGTCAAATGATCCAAAGAAGAAGATGGTAAAGGAACACCAACGTAACAAACTCTTTCTCAGGCCTATCTGGTACCACTTTCAAAAATTAAACCAATTTGTATTCATCCAAGTTAGTAAATTCCAGGAACTGCATAGAGAATACCCTTTCCTAGGAAGGACTGTCACCAGTGTTCAGAACAACATAGGGAAAAAAAACAACTTTGAACACACATAAAGTACCTTTAAGCAATTACTTTTCTTTAGCCATCAGCGATTCATGTAACACACAATCCTGTGTTAACTGTCTTCTGCTCCTTCTCGTCAAGGACAGAACAATCTTTTTCATGACCTTTCTTTAAGCATAAATTCAGTGTTATTCTTTAAACAGAATAATCCTAGATAATAAATGAGGAATCATAGAGTATTTCTGTAACTTAACTACTTGTCAATAAATTTGAAGTTCTGTTCAAATAACAGTTAAACACAAGTATTCAGCTCACATAAGCAATAGAAAGTCTCTGTAACAGAAGCACAGGAATTCTGTGGCCAGCATTCCAGTGATTTAGAGTGAATCACAGGGTGGTTTGAGTTGGAGGGGACCTTAAGGATCATCCAGTTCCCACCCCTATGTCCAATCTGCCCTGGGAATTGGACATCCACAGCCTCACTGGACAACTTGTTCCTGTGCCTTACAAATCTTTGAGTAAGACATCCCTCCTGTTATAAACTCCCTTCAAATTCTGCAAGGCTTTAATGAGGTCTCCCTGCAGCCATCTCTTCTCCAAGCTGAACAAGCCAGCCTTCTTCAGCCTGTCTTCATAGGAGAGGTACTCCTGCACCTTAATAATCTCCATGGTTCTCCTCTGGACCTGCTCTAACAGCTCCACATTCTTCTTGTGATGGGGACATGAGGCCTGAACGCAGTTCTTCCAGATGGGGCCTGTCAAGGGCAGAACAGAGGGGCACAGTCCCTCCCTCTCCCTGCTGCCACCCCTCTGTTAATGCAGCCCTGGATACTGTTGGCCTTCTGGGCTGCAAGTGCACTCTGCTACCATATGTCCATCTTTCCATCCACCAGAACCCCCAAATCCTTCTTCATAGGGCTGCTCTCAAAAAGCATTTTCCCAATTAATTTTTTAACATTTAAGTCTTAGCCTGCATTACCTACCTTCACTTCTGTTAATCAGCTACTAAAAGCATCCTGATGCAAGAAACTTGTTATTTCTAAATTAGTCTTAAACAATAACAGACTTGGTATGAATTCTCTTTTCAAACTTCTTTCACTCATCCCTGCAATTTCTCTCCACTGCTCCTTGATGACAATTATTTTTAGGTCAGAATTTTTTTTCAAATATATCAACACTAGCCCAAAGTAATAAAAACAGAATTAGGGTGTAGATTTCAATTATTTTTCTGTATTTCCACAATACATAAATCCTTTGTCTTTGCTGACAGCAACAACAAAATCTTTGACGAAGATAATAGAGGGTGAATTAATCATTTTCTGAAGACAGTGAACAAAGGCTTGCTCTTAAAAGGGGATTAAGGCTTTTTTTCTGGTTAATGCTTACTCTCACTAGCAGCTGCATATTATTTGATGCTGCACAGAGGCCTCACCTGTGTTGCACGTAATATCACATAATTATCTAGGGAATGTAACATACTGAATATGTACTTCTTCAGCTGTTAATTTTAATATAAATTATTACCTTTTTTGTTGTTGTTGTTTTGGGTTTTTTTTTGTTTGTTTGTTTGTTTGGTTTGGTTTTTTTTTGCTTTGTGTCTTGTCTATTGCAGACAACTTTCACTTCTGAGGAAAAGCACATAAAACAGGGAATGATCCATGTGGAAAACACTCTGTGACCTTCATGACATCTTCTTTCTTTTTCATACCTCATAAAAGATGCAGTTAGTAAAGGATCTCACAGACTGATGGAGAAATACACATGCTATTAAAGTTTGGAGTTGTGGAGTGTTGCAAGAACTACAAGAAACAAATTCTAACAAAATCTCCTTCTTTACAAGAATCTAATTACATATGTATGTATATATAATTATGCGTTACAAGGAGGGTGAGACTTGCTCTGGATTGATGTTTAAAACTGAAACAATTTTGAACTAATTAATTGCATACTTCATACAGGATTTTCCTTTAAACTGTTTATTATTTTTTTTATTTAAACAGTTGAAAAGTTGAAAAGGAACTCCTGCAGCTTGTTATCTACTTCAAACCTATGAATAGTCAAGCAGTACTGTCTTACTGAGCACTCTCAAATAAGTGCTTTGAATGTATGTTTTATGTTTCATTGAGCAGGCCAGGCAGGACAGCCGGATAGAATATTAAGCACTACTAGAAGATTCTGCCTGTGGAAGAAAGTCAGTCTCATGTCTTCACAGGCTGAGAGAGCTGGGGCTGTTCAGTCTGGGGAAGAGAAGAGACTGAGATGGCCTGATAGCAGCCTAACAGTATCTAAAGGGGAGCTACAAGAGAAAGAAAGAGAAAGGCTCTGTAGCAGGATCTGTTGTGATAAGACAAGGCAAAAAGGTTTCAGATTAAAGGAGGGGAGATTTAGACTGTATATAAGGAAGAATTTTTTAGCAACAAGGGTGGCGAGGCGCTGGCACAGATCGCACAGAGGTGGTAGATGTCCCATTCCTGGAGACGTTCAAGGCCAAGTTGGAAAGGGCTCTGAGCGCCTGATGTAGCTGTAGGTATCGTTGTTCATTTCAGGAGAGTTGTAGTAGATGGCCTTTAAGGGTCCCTTCCAATTTTAATGATTCTATTTCTTTTTATTGTTTTTTTAAGAACTTCCACATTCTACCCCTGTGGTCAACTTCCTCTCTTCACAAATGAAAAAGGAGAAGAAATAACAAGATGAACCTGGTAACTTAGCATGGCTGAGATTTACTTTCTGTGGCTGCACGGCAGACTTCCTGGTTTGCTAGTCCTTGTGACATACATGAGAATACACATGTATACATATACACTGTCATATTAGAAGCTTCTGTTTTTGCCTAGTACAGCGCTAGGTGCGCCGCTGGGGACATCTGCTGGCCGCCGCCGAGAGCTGCACCTCTGAGGTATATGGACCATATTTTGACAAAACCAGGGTCAGAATACGTGCCGTGATGGACAGGAAAAAAAATCTAATTATTATGACTATGTTTCATTTGAGACAGCGGTGTTGATAATGATGACAGGTTTGAGTAGGTAGTACAAACAAAGCAATTATAATGAAATTCATGACTGACAGATACTCAAGATACTGAGAAAGGGTGCAGAGTTGGCTCAGCCGTCATCATCAGGCAGCTGGAACATGCTGCCACTCCAAGCACATATGTAGAAGCAGGTGAAACATTCTGTTACTGAAAGAGCAACACAAATACTTGGTATGGAAAACAGTGTTTCTTGTCACTTTTATGTCACATTCAAACTAATTCACCACCTCGGCCCGGAATAGTGCCTACTATCAAAAAATTAAGGAAGTCCTAACCTACACTGGGGTGGCAGCAGCATGTAGTTAGGATCATTGTTTATTTAATAAAGCACCCAGCGTGTGAGTTCAACCTATAATCCAATAGGTATTACGGATTTAGATTAATATTTTTATTTTTGACACAGCTTAGAATTAATTATGAAACTCCATTTTAATTCTCTCTAATAGACTATAAATCTATATATATCTAATAATCTCTCCGGGGAGAGTGTTCGGAAATATCAGCAGCATTTAGAAGTGTAAGTTGATATTCCCTGTGATTGTGTCTGATTTACGTTAAAAACTTACATGTAACATTGTTACAGTTAAAACAGCGAATTAACAGGTTCTGTACCTGAAAGGGAAGCGTTCTGAAGCTTTAAGCTCTATATGTGAACTCTGATGCCACCTACTGTCCAAACTGGCAGGTACGTTTGTCTTGTTTGCGCTGAAGGACATCATCGTCCTATTGTACCTTATAAAACATCTCAGAATTCACAAATTCTTGTGCAAAGTACAGTATTTCCCTTATGTTATGTTAGCTAAAATGTCTTGCAGCCAGGGAACTAAATGTTTGTAATTAAGGTGATGGTACATAATCCATGCTATGGTGATCTGTGATTCAAGTTTCTTAAACTGTGTCACCAGAATTTGCTTGTAAAACAGCTTTACTGCAGTTAGCTGCACATATGAGCATGTTTTCTTCACTTTTTCTAACAACTAGTTCACAGAACAATGACATATGATTTGGTGGCACAGATAGTCTTACCTGAGGGACAGGGGAAGGCAGCTTGTTGCCACAGTAACAAGGAGCCCTAGAAACCTAGTTAAATGGATCAAGTTAATGAATGATTCCTGAGTGATAAACCTGTTCTAGACAGTGTTCTCTCCTTTACTTTTGTAGAAATTCCTTAAAGGTTTCCTGTGCTCTGCTCTATGTAAAAGTCTAGGATAATATCTCTCTCTCTCCAGTTTGTTGTATGTAATTTAGTGAGAAAATGGACATTCAATAAATAATAAACAAACATACAAACAAGAATAAATCTTGCCACACTAGGGATATTAGGCAGATGATGTCTTACACAGAAATAAGTTCAGTTGAATGATGGGTAGACTAACAACAGCATTACAAAAACTTACAAAAATATTTAAAATTTAGCTTCAGTATGACACACAAAGATTTTATCACTCTTTTTTTTTTTTTTTTTTTTTTTTTAATGTTTGCAGGACAACCTTGGGATCATCAGGGGCTCATGAAAGGCAGATCCTGCTTGAACAATCTGATTGCTTTCTATGATTGAGCTTCCTAATGGATGAGGGAAAGCCTGTTGATGTGGCATACCTGGACTACAGCAAAGACTTTGACACTCTCTCCCACAATATTCTCCTAAAGAAGCTGGCAGCTCATCGCTTGGACAGGTACACACACTCTGTTGAGTAAAGAACTGGCTGAAGAACTTGGCCAAGATTGCGGCAGAGAATGGAGTTTTAAATCCAGCTAGCAACTGGTCATGAACGATGTACCCAGGGGTCAGTGTGGGGCCTGTTCTGTTCAGCTATCTTTACTTATGACCCTGGATAAAGGGTTTGAGGGCACCCTCAGTAAGTCTGAAGATGACACCAAGTTGCAGGAAAGTGCTGATGTGCTGCCTGAGGGTAGGAAGGCCCTATGGGAGAAGCTGGATAAGCTGAATCACTTGGTTGAGGTCAATTGTATGAAGTTCAATTAGACTATTATTTAATGTCTTAAAACACTATAAGACCTTCACCACATCTTCCTCTCTAAATTGGAGAGGTATGTATTTGAAGGATGGACTGTATGATGTATTAGGAATTGGCTGGCTGGACAATCAAAGGGTTGTGATCAATGGTTCTGTGTCACAGTGGAGGCTGGTCACAAGCAGTGTCCTTCAGGGGTCAGTCTTGGGACCAGTGCTCTTCGGCATCTTCAGTGAGACAGACATTGTTATCAAGTGCACCCTCAGCAAGTTTGCAGATGACACCAAGCTGAGTGGTGCAATCAATACACTGGAAGGAAGAGAAGCCATCCAGAGGGACCTGGACAGGCTGGAAAAGTGGGCCCATGAGAACCTATTGAGGTTCAACAAGGGCAAGTGCAGGGTGCTGCACTTGGGTTGGGGCAATCCCAAGTGTTTATACAGATGACAGTAGCCATGAAGAGAAGAACTTGGGGGTCCTGGTGGAAGAGAAGCTGGACATGTGCCAGCAGTGTGTGCTTGCAGCCCAGAAGGCCAGCTGTGTTCTGGGCTGCATTAAAAAAGGGGTGTCCAGCAGGGAGGGGGAGGTGATTGTCTCCCTCTACTCAGCTCTTGTGAGGCCCCATCTGGAGTACTGTGTCCAGGCTAGGGACCCAGTACAGGAAGGATGTGGAGCTCTTGGAACAGGTCCAGAGGAGGGCCACTAAGATGGTCATAGGACTGGAGCACCTCTCCTGTGTGGAAAGGTTGAGGGAACTGGGCTTGTTTAGCCTGGAAAAAGAGAAGGCTCCATGGAGACCTCATTGTGCATTTCCAGTACTTGAAGGGAGTATATAAACAGGAAGGGGATCAGCTGTTTCCAAGAATGGATAGTGATTGGACATGGGAGAATGTTTATAAAGTGAGACAGGGTGGTTTAGGTTAAATATAAAGATGAAGTTTCTCACACAGAGGGTGGTGACACACTGGCACAGGTTGCTCAAGGAGGCTGTGGATGCCCCATCCCTGGAGGCATTAAAGGCCAGGCTGGATGTGGCTCTGGGCAGCCTCGTCTGGTGGTTGGAGGCTCTGCACACAGCCGGAGGTTCAAACTGGATGATCATTGTAGTCCTTTTCAACCCCGGCCATTTTATGATTCTGTGATTCTGCAATTCTACGATTCTATGACTAGGGGCTGGGTCCTCCACTTGAGCCACAACAGCCCCAGCCAACACTACAGGCCTGGGGCAGAGTAGGTGGAAGATGGTGTAGAGGAAACAGACCTTGGGGTGTTAGTCAACACTTGGCTGAACATGTGGCATCAGTGCGCCTAGGTGGCAAAGAAGGCCAAAGGCATCCTGCTTTGTATCAGAAATAGCATTGTCAGCAGGAGCAGGGAGATAATTCTCAGTTCTGGTGTGGCCACATCTCAGTTACTATGTTCAGTTTGGTGCTTCTCACTATGAGAAAGACATTGAGGACCTGAAGCATGTCCAGAGAAAAGCAACAGAGTTGATGAGAGATTTGGAGTACAAGTCCTGTGGGGACAGGCTGAGGGAGCTGGGATTGTTTAGTCTGGAGAAGAGGAGGCTCAGGGGAGACCTTGTCACTGTCTACAACTACCTGAAGGAATGTCCACCTGTTCTCTCAGGTAACTAGAAATAGAAGGAGAGGGAATGGCCTCAAGTTGTGTCAGGAGAGATTCAAATTGGACATTAGGAAGAATTTCTGCTCCATAAGAGTGGTCAGGCACTGAAATGGACTGCACAGGGAAACAATGGAGTCTCCATTCCTGAAGGTGTTCAAGGAAAGATGTGGCACTGAGGGACATGGTGTGGTGAGTAATAGTGGTGATGGGTGGATGATTGGACTAAATTATTTTAGAGGTCTTTTCCAACCTTAGTTATTCTCTGATTCTGTGTACATAATAAATACAGTGAATTCAAACTCACACTTGAATTTACTTTTCAGCTTTCATCCGTTGTTCACTGCTATTAGCAACTGTTATCTGCTGCTGAAGAGCAAGTAAGAATTGATAATCTTTTCAGGTATATTTTGAGTGGGCTACCTTATATCTCCTAGAGCATCTCTTTCCTTGTATTGAAATTATTCCTACTCATACAGCAGGAAAACCTGGTACTGCCATTCTGTCTTATGGAAGACGCAGCCAAGTTATCAAGTCTGTTCTTGCTCCTTTGCCTAAAAGGGTCAGCTCGTCATGAACGGCAAGCTTGGGCTAAAATTTTTCTGTTTCACCCCCCAAAAAATCCTACTTAGACATTTTTCCTTGTAAATTTTTATGCCTATTTGGTGCATGAGAGAATTTTCCTGGAAGCAGGTCCATGCACTGTGAAGTCAAACACATGTAGTATAGACAGGTTGTCTTGTTGAGAGTTTCTTAGTTTTTCCCCTCGACATGTGTTTATATGGACTTGACACATAGCTTAATTATGCAGGTGGTACTGTGATTTTATTTTTGGCTCTTATTGCAAAACTCTCGCTCTCCCTCCCCACTGTGTTACAGCAGACACACTATTAACAACCTATAAAGTAATTGTCCTTTGCCTTGGCTTTTGGGAAGAGTTAAATAGAGTGTAACAGTTAATAAGAAAATAAGGCAATTGTGTTCTTATACCCTCAACTCTGTTCACTTGCATAGGTACTCTTCAAAGTTGCAAAGTCAATATGAGGCAGAGAGCTGTAAACTCATTATGGTAATGAAGGAATTAACAGTGTTTTAAAACCTTCCTATTACAAGTAACTAACAGCTAGAAACAAGCTGACAAACACCATAAAGCACTGAGAAGCCTTGTTCCATGCTATTCTTGTCTTTAGAGGGACAAGAGTTTATTGTCGCCATTTGTTCTCATTTTGTTTTGGGAAAGGCTGGTACTGAGCAAAAGCACACATTTTATTCCAACACTCACTCCCTTTTATTGTCCCCTTTTCAGTACTAGAGTGTTTGAACTCATGCTGATTTACTGTACTCTGATGTACATTTGTTAAGATGTAATTCAAGTTAAAGAGTGGTTTACCTGAGCAATACACATAAATTCCTGTAAATTCACAATTTAAGAAAAACCTGAGTGCTTACCCAGAAAACAACTATATCCTTCTCTTTTTTAGCCACTGGAACTGATACGTGTTCTAGGGTCAGCTTTCAGAAAAAAATAGATAACAGACAGACAGTAACAGACAGACAGTAACTGGGTGCCACAACGCGTTCTCGAAGCCTTTTCTGTCAACCTGCCGCTGACTGTTCATGGCATTTCCCACCAGAGGGAGCCAACATCTGTATGCACGTAATTTTACCACCCGGCCCTGCTGGAGTTTTCTGTCCGGTCCTGCCTCAGTCGTCACTATGATAAACGTATTAATTCAGGAAAAATAAAATGTGTTACTACAGGAGAAAAGAGAGGAAATTAAGAAGATATTGTTATAGAACTACAAGATTACATGACTTCAGGTATCTGAACTTAAAAGATTCTATTTATAGAAATAAGCATTTGAATCTTCACAATCATTAAAAAAGAAGGTACATTATATCTGAGAACTCCATGCACTAATTCATACTCAGAACAGGAGTTTCTCACTGTGACTGTTTCCAGCAGCAGGTTAATTCAGAGAACATAGTAACTTTACCATGCACTGCTAATTTGCATGTGTCAAATCATGAGATCATCGAGTCCAATCCACTTGATAAAGCGGATACCCTACAGCAGGTCACAAAGTAGGCATCCAAACAGGTCTTGAATATCTCCATAAAAGCAGATTTCACAACATCTTTAGGCAATGTGTTCCAGTGCTCTGTCATACTTACCATAAAGAGGTTCTTCCACATGTTTATATGGGAGTTTCTGTGTTCAAGAATTAGGCCATAACTCCTTGTCCTATGGCTCACACAGTACCGAGAAGAATCTGATCTCATCCACTTGCCTCCTTCCTCTCTTTAGATATTTATAAATATTTATCAGATCCCCTCTTGGTCTTCTTTTCTCCAGGCTAAACAGACCCAGGTTACTCGGCCTTTCTTCATACATGAGATGCTCACCTCATTCAGTAAGAGACTCACATTTTGCCTAGTCTTCCTTTTACTTTTGATCGTGTTTGTGTGTGTTTGTTTGTTTGTCTGCTTGTTGTTGTTTCACTCGTTTTTTTAAATGACCTTTATTTTTATTCTCTACCTCTTTTGCAAGGTTTAATTCCAAAGGGGCCTTAGCCTTCCTCATTGCATCCCTATAAGACTTGACAACATTCCTATATTCTTCACAGGTGGACACACCCTTTTCTCACCATTCATGGACTATCTTCATTCCTTTTAGTTTAGCCATGAGTCACTTGCTCATCCACACAGGCTTCCTGCCACCTTTCCCCGATTTCTTACATTTAGGAATGCACCAATCTTGACCTTAGAAGTACTGTTGATGTCAGCCAGCTCTCACTGTAGCCACACTACAAAGCTAGTGCAGCTTTTCTGAGCTGCACATTTTATTGAAACATTTTCCTGCCATCCAACCACACTGTCTAGGAGAAAGTAAGCAAATAAATAAATAAATAAATAAATGGAAGGAGGCCAAAAACAGGGAAAATGGGGGAAATTTGCTCTTAAAGAGCAGCTACTGCAAGAGATGGAGAGCATAAATGTAACAAAGGTAGCTTAAGTTTAGCTGGTTAGAATTCCTTGAAACTGAAAGCAGGCTCTTATGTCAAGATTGCACACTGCATGTGTGCTTTGAATTTACAGTGACAAATTTGAAGAATTTTTGATACCATTTTCATCTGATACCAAGAAATGCTTTAAATAATTTGGATGTAAAAACATAAACTTTATACAGAAAATTAGAGGTAGGAGCAGACCATATTTCTTTAAAATTTTATAAAATCTTCTAATCATAGCACCAAAAAAAACAAACCAAAAAAACAAAAAAACAACAACAACAACAACAAAAACCTAAGAAAAATAAATAATATTGACTTACTGCCTAAAATCACTTCAGTGTTCAGATCAGGATGACGTTGGCTTGCAAATCTAGCAACAGCATCTCTCCTAATAAGTAATTACTATTGCCAGCTTCAGTTCCTCTTCTGTAAGGTTTTTGACAGACACGCTAGCCCTCTCACTATAAAGTACTGCTAACTTATTTGTTTGTTTTTTTCAAATCGTTTCTAATATCACTGAAACATACTCCTTATAAGCAGTGTCTCTTCCATCACTTGTTCTTGTACTGCAAAAGTCTCAGTACAAACACAACGCAGCTAGAGATAATTTCAGAAGGAAGCTTTCTCAGTGGAGCGTACAGAAGCTGTAACTTATTTTGCATAACTGAACAGTGCTTAAATGCTCTGTAGAGTTCTAGTAAAACTCTGTATGTAAAGGAAATAGGAAGTAGCTACTAAGCAATAAATATACTAAGACTGTCCAGTACATTACATTGTAATAATCCACTTACACATTACTGTCAAAAAACATTGGTTAGGGATAATATATACTGGTACCAATCTGACAGAAGCAGACGTGTTTGGCATTGTATTTTTGATTTGTGACTAAGCCACTGCTGATAGGGCTCTGGCTATCACTGAGCAGTTCTTGCACAGCATCAAGGCTATTTCTGTTTCTCATTCTGCTCCACTAGGGAGAAGGTCAGGGCTAGAAAAGAGTCTGAGAGGAAATACAGGAGGAAACAAATCTAGGACAGTTGATCTTAACTGACCAAAGAATGAGAATTATTCTTCAAAGTATGGATTCAGAGATCACATGCTGAAACAAAAATCATTGCATCCCTTTTTTATTCCCATTGTTTTGTTCTTTAAGATCAACCAGTGGACATAAAAGCAGAAGAAGAAAACAGAGGAGTTAATTACGCGTCTCTGTCTCTGAAGCACAGTCAACAGCTCTTCATGACCTAGAAGCTCCAGAGGGTTATGAGACAGACAAAGAGAAAAATTAAGGCAATAAATTTTAGGAAAGCTACTTTCCATCTCCTCAGGGACTCAGCCAACAAAACACCCAGGTAAACCACCCTCATGGTTAAGAGCGCAGAAAAGAGCTGTCAGATCTTCACAGAAGCTTTCCTTAGAACTCGAGAGTTCCTTATTAGCAGGAATAGCAAGTCAGGAAAGGAAAGCAAGAGTCCATGGATGAACCAGAACCTCCTGGTCAAACTGAAGAGCAAGAAAAAAAAATGCGCAGGTAGTGGAAACAGGGCATAACAAAGCTGCAAGGCTGAGTAGAGATGGGATCAGGAAAGCCAAGGCCCAGCTTGAACTAAACTTGGCAAGGGATGCCAAGAAGAACAAGAAATGCCTCCACAAGTCTTAACATTTATCTCATGAAGGAGGAGTTCAAGGATCAAATTTCTTCGCAAATTTCTATTCAGTGAATAAATGCATAGTTCTCTTTTTTAATGTTCTGTCTTAGCAGTATGGAATGTCAGCATATATATTAAATGATTAATCAAATTGCTCAGAGTGTCATATGAAATTAAACTGAAGCTAGCATTCATTCTAAACATTCATTCATAAGACACAGTATGCCCAAATGCTATTGTGTTTGCTGTTTATAACCAAAACCAAAAGTTACCCCATTGTTCCAAAAATAATACCTCCTATTTATTTATTTCCATGGAAACTACAACAGATACAAAGAGCACAAAAACACTGTTTAACAGAGAAAATTCTCAGCTACAAAACACTACTCTTCAACATAGTCACAACCATTGGGTATGCGTTTTTGCTGGCAATTAATGTTCTGCAGACACAGTTACAACAATCTGCATCAGTGGGGGTGACCCACTATCAATGCTACCAGTGCTGAAGAAAGCCAGCCACCACCTCACTATGTTCATATCCACTGTTCATTATCCAGAAATGTTCAGCAAGTGTTGATTAATGTCTACAGGTATTATTTTTTCCACATGAAGGAATTCAATCCACACCTTTTCTACAAGGAGCAATGGCTTGAAGTTTGCACATAGGGAGTTCCATGCTAATGTGTAGAAGAACATCTTTATGGTAAGGGTGATGGAACACTAGAACAGGTTGCCCAGAGAGGCTGTGGTGTGTCTCCGCAACTATGGAGTTGCGCAACATCTATGGAGATATTCAAGAACCATCTGGATGCCTACCTGTGTGATCTGTTGTAGGGTACCTGCTTTGCCAGGGTAGTTGTGCTCAATTATCTCTTCTGACCCCTGTGATTCTGTGATTCATCTGCAATTCCATGTTGGATGCCATTTGGTTAGCTTCTCTGCTGCCATCTGTCACACAGCAACAAAATGTAATAGGATATTGGTGGGAATGTTCAACGCCATATCACCAACATCCTCCTCTGACATTGTGAGCCAACATAATAGAACAGGAGGCATTACTTTCAAAGCAGCCATTCTAAAAGATCTATTGGATGTACATTTACAGGACAAAATGACAATCATTTTATCACTATCTCAGAGGGTTTTTCTCTTTTTTTTTTTTTAATGAAACTTAGTGTTTCTGCTTTGTCTATTCCAAATTCAACCGTCCAATTTATTTTTTTCAAGCAAACGACATATGGAAGGAGAGCAGAGCAGATTTGTCTGTTTGTAGTCTCTGTGTACATAAAGATACGATAGAATTTCTCATGTATGAAAACACCTCCTATCACAGGAAAAAAAAAGACATTTAAAGCAGCACTTTGAGTGAACAAGTAATGTGTGTCATTTAGTAAAGCTTTTATATCTGTAATAACAGTGACAAGTATCATGATACAATATACTGCAGCTAAAAATCAGGCTGACTAACTAACTCAGCACTAATGATTTGACATGAGAGAAGTTATTTATTGAAGAAGGCAGGTAACTGGCAGAGTTCATGAATTTGATCTTATTAGTAAATTCTCTAAGACTTGAATAATAAAAAATAAAAGTTACATCAGTTAGAATTAAATATTTTTGAAGTGGAATTTCTAAGATAAATATTTGCACATGCATTTCCTAACTATAAATTTGGATTAAGGATTCACATCTGGCATTTTCTAAATTTTTAATTAACAGGTTATTTCACAGACTACGGGCTCTGAGAGACATAATTATCCATTGAAATGGCAAAATAATGTTGCATTACTGACTATGGATAGGAATGTTTGTTATCTGCATTACTGAATGTTCTCCACTCAAAAATATGGGACAGCCAAATGCACTCCTGCCATCAGTATAAAGTTGTTTGTCTCCTCAGAAACTTATCTTAGTTATGCCATATCATTGCATTTTCCTGTTTCACTGAAGTAATCTCTGAGTTATAGCAGTACTCCTACTTCCATTTTGCACATGCAGAGCCATACTGCAGCAAAATTAGAGTTCCTCAATTTTGCATGCTTAATTTGAAAACCACGGGATCTGATCTGCGTCCATCCCAACACACGAGTCATCTTGAATATCCTACAAAAATCAAGCAGGAGTCTGACCTCACAAATACACGCGTCAAACCTTGCTGAGTGCCCTGCTGCTTTCCCTGTTGGAAGAATGTTTTAAACTTTGAAAAGCAAGGGTTTGAAACAGGCTGAACACCTTTTGTCAGCTCTCCCCAAACCTCACATGCCTAAACTAGGGACATGGAGTTATGTCAGTTGTTAAGGAGTCAGCTGCTCCCAGACTCCTCCTTTGGAATTACTTGCCACGTGCAGGTTCGCAGCCAGCTCCTTGATTCCTGGTTTTTGCTTCTACACTGGTTTTTACAGTTTACACATGCAAATGCAACAGCACAGCTTCCTGCTGCACTACACAGAGTTCTCATTTCTAGTTATCAAATCTCTCAAAGTCTTGCCACACCAACAGCAATTTACTAGGGCTTCCTCAGGAAATGGAAAAGCACCTCAGCAAATGCCTTTGTTAGAGCCACCAAAAGAAAGTTACTAAATATCTGTTGCATAACCCATATCTTGGTGCACACATAGCACAGCCCTCCGTTGGGGGGGTAAAATCAGCCCTGAGAAGCATCTCCCAAGCTGTGTGGGGAAGGACTACCCCAAACAAGAGCCAAATTTTTCCTTGGAGGAATAGGGGTGCCACTGTCACCTGGGTGCATATCTAGGTACTGTAAGATACCAGATAAAAATTCCCCAGAAGCTTGAGAACCTGAAGCGGGGGCAAAACATGAAACAATTTTAGATTCTGGAATTCTAGTTGCTGTGTGAGAGATCCAGTATCTCAGTGTACCGGGTCTACACAGCAGAGCTCTTGCAGACACACAGTGTGAAGAGGCCAGGTCTGCCCCATGCCTCACACAGCTTGTTCCAGGCAACTCCAGGCTCCCACAGCAGGGCATGACTGGGCCCAGCAGCTGGAGTTGCAGTGTCACATCGAAACAGATTTAAGGAAGGGCAAAATGTTGCATACTAGTTTGGGAAATGAGGAGGGAAAGAATGTGAATAACAGCCCTACAGATAGAAAAGGGAAGAAGGGAAAGAGGCACCAGAAATTCCCCTGCAGACCATGGAACAGGTATCCACTGTTACGCTTGGGGAGCCCACATGGGAGCAGTTTTATCTTAGAACTGGAGCACAGAAATGACCAGTTCCTGTGCTGGTCACAAAAGACTGTAACCCTGTACAGGGAGGCCCATAGCAAGGGGAATGGTATTGGCCTATGCCCATCTAAGCTTGTGTTTCTTTTATTGTGAATTTATATTCCAATACTATGTGACACAACAGGTTTAACAATGACTATGCTGAAGAACTTCCTGCAGAAGTACATGATTTTCAGTTTGCTTTGTGAAGATGTGGATAATCTTCTGACTTATCTGTGTGCCCCATAGTACATGTTTCAGGTTCCCAAGTGCAATTATTCTCCCTTGATATAAGGGCAAATATTCATCACTTAACTCCTTCTTTACAAAATGTATTTTAGGAGCGATGGCATAGACTGAGTTGCTTTCCACATCCCACCCAAATGGAAAATAAGGGAAGTTCAGTATGTATTTGCAAAACATGACTATGCTGTGTGGTACTCATCTTTCCATTCAACCGGAGTGAAAGCAAGCCACAGAAACATGTAAATTCTCAGCCCTATGATCATAAATTCTGATATCCTTTGATTAAAAATAAAATAAAATAAAATAAATTATATATATATATAACATATATATACATATGACTTTTTATATATATAGCTTGTTACTGATTACCTCATAAGAATTTGGAACAGCCAAGCCTAAGACAATATATTATTTCAGTTGTTCTAGTAAAAAAAAAAAAAAAAAAAAAAAAGTATTATTTTTTGTACAAAAGAGGTACAAAATTACAAGATTTTAGCCAATTATAGCAATTATGTTAGTGTAAAATACTGATTTGATAAAACTGATCAATCTTCTGCATTTGTAAATGTTTTTAGCGTAAATTGTGTCGTGCTGGGATATTATTAGGGATGACTGAAATAGCTATGGAAAAAACTGTTCCAAGAGTAAACATAGCACTATGCACAGTGACATATATGTACATAGTGGCTTTACACCTTTAAGCTTTCAGTGAATTACAAAATCTAAGAGTATAGTGACAGGTTATAAAGAAAGGACATTTTATGCATGAGGTCATATAACAACAGCATTTATCAAATGAGGAAAAGGTTCCCAGTAATATATGGCTACAGCAGAGAGCCTGCCACACAGAAAACATCCTCTGGTGAGAGTTCATTAGCAATGCTGTATGTTAAAAGCCTTCTGCTGTGGCATTCCATCTGCCACATTCATCTGGCCAATATTCTACCACAAAGCCAGTCAGCTGAAACTGGGAAGGAGATCACTAGAACTTCATGAAATACCAGCATGCAAACAGGAAAAGCAATAAAGGGGCGAGGTGAAAAAAGTCTTATGTGATGTGAGTGTTGTCTACTCTGAAGAAGGATATCTAACCTAGAAATAGTACAACAGCTCTCTGTAACTTGTGATAGTCTTCATGTGGGAGTTGACAGTTTGGGACTGTTCAATGAATGTTTTAAGTAATTTTAAACTTAGGTTTACAAGTGTGCTTTACAAGCAGACAGTATTGAGAATCCTTGAAAGACTGAGCAGTTCACACACATTACTAGCACTTCTCCTAATAGTGCTTCCTAATTTAAAAAAAGTATACAGCTGCACTGCTTCCATTTACTTTTCCATTCATCACCTTCTTCTACAATAACTTTTAAAAATCAGCAAACAATTTCAACCAAGTCTATCAAAATGTCTGAGGCTCCAAAAATTTAAAGTTTGTAGCTTCAGGGACTGTATGGGAAACTGTTGATCATAGCCTGAACCTGTGATTGACCACCTGAGGCAAGCAATGAGTCAGCTGTGGGAGCACAGATGAAGGCAATTCAGCTGTGCTACCTGAAGGAATGGAGCTTAACTCCACCTCTCCCAGATTTCATTTAAGGTCTGACTACCACTAAGGCAGGATCTCTTTCTCTGGAGGTTGCTCTTTTGTGGAGTTTACTGTGAACCTTCAACATTGGTGAGCATTTTCCCTTTATCCTTCTATCACAATAATCTTTTGTAAAAAACATCTGTATAACCTATGTTTACCTATTGACTGTATAACTGTACAGGAAGAAATTGGAAATAACATCCCTGATTAGGAAAAGGGCTGTAATCTAAAATCTGCAAATCATGCTTTCCCACTCCCTCAGTCCACATCTCAGCACAGCATATATGGAAACAATCCTGAGATACTGAAGGCTGAGGAGAGGCAGGGAATGTAAAAGAGATTGTGACATTAATATACAGGATACAAATATGCAAACATAAAGTTCTTAGTTACCTGCTCCCAAACCACCTTTTTTTTTTCCCCTTAGTTGGAGACTGCCAGGTACAGCCTGAACCTGCAACAAACAGAACTACTATCATCCCATAAACAACAAAATGATATCTGTTATGGTTGGGCCTGCTCATATAATCATGTTACCTTTTCTTAAAATAATTGTCTCTATTTTTACATTCAAAGTCTATGTGCTTTTAAGACCAAAATGCTCTTTTGAAATATAATACTCATTTGCAAATCAATAGGTAGGAATCAAAATTAGCTGTATCATTTCTTGGGTGTTGCTATGGAGCAGTATGCTTCTCCTGCATAATTGAAGCACTCAATAAACATTGCAAGAAAGCACAACCTATTCTGAAGGAAAAATGATGTCACAAAAAAACATACTGTGAAGGTGCTTCTGTTGCTCAGCAATAGCTTGCCACCCACCCACATTGGACATCTGGAATACAGCAGTAGGAAGCATAATCACAGCACTTGTGCACCTGCAGATGAGGAATTGCCTGGCTGTTTACAATGCTGATTATCACATGACAATCAGAGTAGCCTCAGTAAGGGTTGGAGCTTACAATTGTCTGAAGTTGGTCTTATCTAGGTGACTGTTGCTCCCCACTGTTTTTTCAGCTTCTCCTGATTGATTTGATCTAGATCAAAAATTATATACACTAACAGAGAATTTGTTAGTTTTTAATCTATGAGTTAATTTTACATCAAATTAGAACTAGATAAGCAAATTTAGAACAACTTTAAAAAATCAACTAATTATGAATATTATGACCTTAGAAAGTGAGACTATTTGAAAGCATATGATATCAAGTCCTCAAAGTGAGAGTTAATGTACTAGAGATGTAATATTGGTTCATTTATAAAAATTTCACTAATGTTACTTATCTACCTAGTATCAAGAACCACAGTATTTAGCTTCAGTGTCAAGCAGTCTGCCAAAAAAGCATACTCATTGAAACCCAAGCTATTCCAAACACATTTCTTTTCTTAGACTTGTTTATCTGATTTGGATATTTACAATATTTATTTTGGCTTTTAATTTCTTTTCATTATCATGTAGGTTAATTCAAAATATACATGCATAACATACAACTCTAAGTCAGAACTTGGTAGAAGTTACTGTGAGAGCAGTTATTACTTTCTAGCATCAGCAACAAAGAAAGTTTTACTAGATTCCCAAATTAAAGTACCAAGAATTCTCTCCCTGCTGGTGTAACCAGCCTCTTGGCTTTTGTACATGCACATACTTATAGATATAAATCACTGACCTCAAATTATCAGCTTCCTAAGTTGGAACCTTGTATGGAAGTGGTCTAAGGCTACAGCTTTTACTAATTATGTTAACAGCCATAATTTGAGATCCTAGAAAACAGAGCGAGAAGAACTGATAGTTTAAAAAAAAAAAAAAAAAAAAAGTAATAACAGAGAGGCCATCCACATTCCCTTAATATCAGAAAACATCTTTCTCCTCCCAGGCTCATCAGAACTGTTGGAAACTGAAGACTGGCAGTATTGTCGCAGAATGCGTATCCAAGGTCATTAAGAACAACAGTTTTCTTTCATTATGAGATTCCAAAATGAAACAAATAAAAACTCTAAAATTGCTTGAATGATAAACTTTTCTTCCTCCTAGAAGGAGAGTTTTTTAGTCATTTAAATATCTTCTGAAGAGGTACTATGATCAGCCTGACTTTGAAAAAAAAAGGCAATAAAATAATAAGATTGAGAAAATAGCCATGTTTAAAACTATCACCTAACAATTCTTTGTGTAAAACTGCTATGACTTGAAAGTTCTTTATTTTAAGTTTCTTCTTTAATTCTGGATGCTAGGTTTATTATTCAAACAAATGAAGTGCTTTTTGTGAATGAATAAGTTTCCAGGATTTATTTCTGCTGCTCTAGAACATAATCTAAAAGGGTCAATGTTGCCTTCGTGGAAAATAGTCATACTTTTTTCTTCATCTTGAAAATACCAGAAGTTATTGTTTAAAAGCAAGGAGGGAGTAAGGGGAAAAGTCACTTCAGTCTCAGTTTATATTTTGTCTGGCTAAACATTAAGAAGGTTATCCTGACAGGAACACTGTGCTTACAAGGCAGGCAAGGTCTACACCTTTCAGCTGCCTTTAGAGAGAATTAATGGCTCCAGTGAGCCAACAGTAACTTAGGAACAGACCCAATTAAACAATAATAGAAAGAAAAGTGTGAATTTTACTTAGTTGTCATGACAGATGTTAGCTTTGGAGCCCCACTATAATCACTTAAATTTCTGTGTTAGAATTTCTTCTTCAATCTTTTCATTCAGACAGTGCATTGATCCAAAACTGGTTGTTCTTGAGAGAATTTCAATCACAAATGCCCTACTTTACTATATATCAGATGTAAGTAAACTCTTGAGTCATACTTGCTCAGTTACCAGTTTATTGCTCAATGTAATTAAACATGTATAATTAAGTAAATGTACGTACACGCTTGCTGCAGTTGAAGCTGTTATGTTTAATTTTAACATGTAAATAATTGTTTGTTTTTAATAGATGTTCCTATTTTTAAGGGATAGCACAAATGTATTAAGAAGCCTATAAATGGTTTATTCAAAAAATCTATGCTTTGTTAGCCAAATTTAGCCAATTTATTTAATTACTCACTGGGATTGTTAGGATTTCTTCCATATTGCTAGTTTCCCTGCCCTGTAATTAACAAATCTGCCTCAATTTGAAATATGTACAGAATAATGATATTTGAGCATAAAAATAAATAATAATAATAATAATTTTAAAAGTAGATCTTACTATGATGTACATATCTGCATATGAAAACTAAACTGATTTCTTGCAAGAGTGATATAAAAGTGGTCCATAGACTTTACTGGTAAGAAATTTAGAGTAGCTTTTTTCCTCATAGAAACAAGGCCTGAATTAGTTATTTGGGGTTATTTGTTGCTGATTATTATTATTGTTGTTGTTGTTGTTTTTCCTAACATACACACTTCTGGTTTATGGTGCCCAAGAGGAGAGGTAACTCAGAATGTGTTTTGGGTGTGAGAAGGAGAAGGCAGGAAAGATGCAGGATTTAAGATACAGAATGATGGTTGGTATGTTATCAATAGTTTCTTAGTAAATATTTTAAATGAAGAAAGGAGAATACAGAATGAAGTGAAATAGCAGTAGGGATCTAGTACAAGCACAAAGAGGCAAACTAGGCTATGCTGGCAGCATGAAAGCTCAACTGAGAAAGAAAACATACCTTATTTATTTTATTTAGATTGTGGTTTTTGAGATTCTTAGGAAATGTTTTAAAATTATTTCAAGAATGCAATGAGAAAAATTGAAGCCCTAAGTAGAGAAGGGATGTTGTTTAGAAAGCAGGTAAGAAAAAGAATGGAAATCAGTATGTAACAGAGTGCCCAGTTAAATGGTAGGGATATTTCCTGTGTTTACCTTATGCCATGATTAACTGCTGGACACAGCATTTAAGGCATCACTAGTTTAAGTAAATAAATAAATAATTTTATTTGCCCAAAAGAGCTTCTCAGTGTTAAAAATGGAATAGTGAAGATAATTTTAAAGATTTTAAAGCTCAAACACCACTAGTAAAAAAAAAAAAAACAAAAAAAACAAAAACAATACATTAAAGGGGAGTAACCCGAAAGTATAGGCATTGGTTAATTGTATTAAATGCATAGCAATGCGGCTATGTTTTGCTTATAAGCATAAATCCAACTTGAGAACAACCCCAGCTAGGAGGTAGTAAAATAGACATGATGAATATTCTCACCCACATCTTTGAAGCATGCTTAAGTGCCACAAAAGACACAGTTGGGGGAAAAGAATATAAAGAAAGAAAAAAAAAAAAGCCCAGCTTTTTTTCCACAGTTGAGATCTTTTCTGTTGTAACAAAAACTTTCATCCAGCCATTCTTAGAATACAGTATGTCAGATTTGTTTCTTGACACAGACTAGTAGATGCGTTTAACAGAAGTCAATATTATCGTGTGAAATGCTGCTAAAATAGAAATGCCATGCATACTTTATTATGCCACCTAGACAAGGAGTTGACTAAAGGTGTGTTACAAATACTGAGGTGAAAGAGAAATCCACCTTTCATGAGGATGTAGGGAAAGACCTCCCATAGTTCTGGCATTGTCTAATCCCTCTAAATCAGAGTTAGTGAAAACACAGGTTGGTTGGTTTGTTAGAAACAGGAAGCAGAAAGTTCTGATTAAATTATGGGACTACACAAGCAAGCTAAGGATGGATCCTCATTACCAAGTAGGTAAGTTTAAAACTGTTAATTAGAATGTGGGAATCACTGGTGTTGAACTCCTGGAAGGAAAATGGCTGCTTGAAGCAGACTGTCCAACAGCAACAGACTATGGTAAAGATGTAAACGTGTTCCTAGCAAAGGGATGAAACTTTCAGTTTGAACTTCAGCCCACTGATCTTGCAGCACCCTTGTCTGTGACAGTAAAAGAAAGTCCCTTAGACTGACTTGAAATGCAGCAGTGTGATAGAGCCTGTTTGCGCACTTTGAAGGTCTTTCTGGTTTGAGTGATTCTTGTTGCATCTTCTAACTTCAGGAGAAAAAAAAAAAATTCTCTACCTTTCCCCCCTGAGATTTTGGGGTACTTTTCTACCCTGCTTGAAGGCTGTAAGAGTGAATATGCCTCACCCGGCCTCTGATGTTCTCAGAGTGGCACAGGGGCCGTGGATTCACAGCCCCACCCGGCAAGATGAACTAACAACTCCAGGAGCCCCCAGTCACACAGTTAGAGCACTGGTTGCTCACCTTCCTGCAAGTGCTGCTGTGCCTGGCTTTCTCACCCTTGAAAGGCAACCACAAGGTAAGCCGCAAGCCCAAGAGGCCTCCAGCTGACTGACTGCAGCTCACACACTGGCTCCTGGCCAACACAGCCCTTCGAGCTTGACTTGGTTTGACAGCTACCAAAACCACTGTGCACTGGTACGTCCACCTCTCTGCTTTCACATCATCACAGAATTGTAGGGGCTGGAAGGGACTTCTGGAGAGCATCTAATCCAAACCTCTGCTAAAGCAGGTTCCCTACAGTAGGTTGCACAGGAAAGCATCCAGGTGAGTTCTGAATATCTGCAGAGAAGGAGACCGTGCAGCCACGCTGGGCTGCCTGCTCCAGCACTGTGAGCCCTCGCAGTTCTCCCGGCTGAGTGAACCCTGTTCTCACGCTAATCCCGACTTCCTTTGCGAGGCGCAGAAGAAATGCCCAGCACTGCTACATCGTCTCCGCCGTTTGTAACCCTGGAGGTGTGGCGGAGCAGGACCGCGTGGGTGTGAGGAGCAGAGGGAAGGTGAGCTGCTTCCTCGTTCCTCGCGGTATTTGGTTACGGGCCACCGCTGCCGTAGCGGAGCCCCTCATACGTCCCTTTGCCGCCCTGGGAGCGTTTGCAGACACACCACTTCCGCCGTTTATTTATTTACTTACTTCGAAGAACACGGCACACCGTAAACACGCGGCTGACTTATTAATCACTTTTAACAGCGGAGCGGACCGGGTAAGGTTTGCTTCCTGCCAAACCTTCCTCAGGACGCCGCGGAACCGCTTGTAACTGCTCGGGAACACCGAGAAACGGGCTCCGATTTTACACGGGGAAACCGAGCGCTAACACGAAATACAGCCGGCGCAGCACGGCCCGCTGCATTCATGGCGTCCCACCGGACCAGGCCGCGCCCAGCGCCCTCCAGCCGGCCCGGCCCGGCCCCCCGCGCCGCCTGCCTGCAGGGGAGGCGCTGCCCCGAGCCCGGCGCCGTAGGGAGGAGGCCCGGCCGGCCCCCGCCACCCTCCGCGCGGCCCGGCCGTGGCTCCTCCTCCCTGCCTTCCTCCTCCTCCTCCTCCTCCCGCTCGGTCCCAGGGCGCAGGGCTGACATCACGCTCGGGGTTTCCATCCGACCGCGGGAGGGGGAGGCTGAGCGGCGTGATGGCGGCGGTCGGCAGGACTTGAGCGGCGGCGGCAGCGGAGCGGCGCAGCGCAGCGCCCACCCTGCTTATCTTATCTCCGCGCCCCTCCCTGCCCGCTTCGGGGTCCATTGTTCGGTGCCGCCGAGGGCGGCGGGAGAGCGTTCCGCGTGGGGTTGCCGGGAGCCGGCGGCAGTGAGCGGCGGCCCAGGCCCCGCCGCGGCCGCAGGAGCAGCTCCCGACCGCGAGCTGCGGCACGAAGCGCCCCGCGCGGCGCACGCAGGCTCGGGCCGGGGAAGGCCTGTCCCGCAGAAGCAGAGTCACGCAGGTAGGAAGCGGCCCGCCATGGCTCCTCTTCCCCACGCGCCGGACCAGAGTTGTGTGGCGCACGGAGATGGATCGGGCGTGCGGGGCTCTGGATAAGGGGCGCGGGGCTGTTTTCTGCGGAAGGAGGAAGGGAACAGCGAGGGCCGGGGCGGCCGGCCGGATGGTGTCGAGCCGCTCTCGCTGGCTCCTGCGGGGGGAGCCCGTGCCGAGCCGGCGGGGAGCACAGCGCGGCCTTGGCTTTCCTCCGGCCGTGGGGGGCGCCGGGGGAAGCGAGCGTGGAGGACAGCGACGGCCTTAAAGACGCTGCCGGGGAACCTTGGCCGGGAGCGACGGCTGTGAAGGCCGCGCCGCCCGCCCAGCGCCGGCTCCGGGGGCGGGAGGCAGCTCTGGACGGGTCCCCGCGGCAGCGCCTGGGGGCGGACGGAGGGAGAGCGGCGGCGGGGCTCCGTGCGGGTCGCCTCGGAGCGAGCAGCGGGGCCGCTCACCATGTTCCTCAGGGCCCCACGGGATGTTTTTCCGCGCGTAGGGCGCGGTGCGGAACGCGGCCTCCTCAGGCAACGGCCGCCGAGCCCCGGCCTCGCCTCGCGGCCTTTCGCGGGTTAAAGGGCTCTTTCTAATCATTTTCCCTCCGTCATCGCCTTTGTTTGCTGGCCTGAGTGGCCCAGTAGCTGAGAGGGGTCTGAGCATGGGGAATTTCCCGTCCCTCAGCGGCACTGCTCTCACCCTCTCCCCCAAGGAAGGAGAGCAGGGCCGCTGCTCACCAGGGAGAGCACTGCGGGGCAGGGAGCCCGCCGGCAGCTCTCACACCAGGAAACATAGCAGGAGCTGCTTTCTTGGAGTGAGTTTGTGCTTGTTTGTGCCTAGAGAGCAAAAGTTTAGACTCGTGATGCATAGACTGCATCTGATACTACAGTCATCAAACCTAAGGTGCTCCTGCACGTGAAATGAGGGTCATTTCTTCTGCAAAATCTGGCTGGTTTGATTAAGTTTGGACTTAAAAAAAAAAAAAAAAAATAATAATAATAAAAAGCAGTGTTCATCCTGCTTCTGCCCCCAGCTGTATGTAAATAGCATGTACGTGTGTAGAAATGCTTCCACTGTGTTAGTTTCTGCAGATCTTGGCAGAGCATTAACATTTATAGTCTTTTCCAATGTGTTCAGTTTTTCTTCTAAATGTATGGCTGATTTGTCCCGAAGTCAGAACTATAGTAAAAGTTAATCTGTGAGGCGCAGTGCACATGCACAGTAAAGCATTCTTCTTGCTCTACAGTACTGAAGTGAGGGTCATTTCCATAACGTTTCCTGTTCTGCATTTAGTGGTTTAGCAGAACTGTCATCTTTAGAGCAATGTCAATGAAAAGTTGCGCAAAGGAGTGTAATGGGACCTGACTGTAGTTGGCCAAAAAATGCACAGGTCTTTCCTTTTTTGCATTTTACATGTATGATTCCTCTCTGTTATTACTGTTTTGTCTAAGTACAGCAAATAAAAAGACTTGTTGGGAAGAATGGGAACCATGAATGGGTAACATAGAATGCAGTTTTTCAGTTAAAAAGAGGACATGAAATGTGATGCATGCCTGCTTTCGGTGTTAGTATGACAGGCCAAGGTGTTTCTGTTATATTTTTAGTTGGAAACATAAATTTCAATTTTTGTCAGTGTTTTCCTTTATCGTTTTAGGTATTTGGGCAAAAATCTTAGCCAAGAGAATAGCAAGACACATTACTTCAAAAATATACGGAGTACCAGAAAGGGGATTCTTGACATACACCTTGTAACCTGAGTGGACTTCCTTTTTAACTTCTTAATACTTACAATGAATGGGCACAGTGATGAAGAAAGTGCAAGAAACAGCAGTGGAGAGTCAAGGTAAGCACTCATTTCAGTTGTTCTTGGATGTGCTCTTCTGTACTTTCATTAAAATTGATTTACAGTTTAACTTTGTGCCAGATTAGTGAGCAAACTAGATAGGAAAACTGGGTGTGCTTTCTTATAATGCTTCATCTGCTTGTTACATTCATATTGCTTCAGCTAAAAATTGTAATGATCATGCAGATACCTTATATAATAAACCTTAGATAGTATTAGAATTACATCAGCATGCAACAGAATAGTGTTACTCTTTTGAAGAAATAAAATGTTTGAAAATTCAAAAGCTGAAATAGGACTGGAAAGTTAAAGTTAGAGCTTAGAATGTGCAAGGCCATCTCCAATATGGGAGCAGTGAGCTGTTGATTTCTGTTTTTGACTTGTAGTACTTCACGAGGCTTCCTTTTTCACAGAGCTGTTAAAGCAGTGTAATCATTGAAATTGTTAACTGTCTCTTTTCTGAGATGGGATTGCAATTTACCAGCTTCTTTATATTATTTTTAATTACAAGGAAAAGAAAGGATAATATAATAATTAAACTGCAACAAGAAAAGCACAGTCCTCTAATACTGAATTCCAGTGCAGCATTCACTTGGTGTAAGTCCCCAGTTCAAATTTTCCTTCCTCTGCACACAATGGCAGCAAACTTGTTGAGGTGGAATCGAAAGTTTTCTTTCTGGAACAGTGCAAAATTCAACAGGAGTCTCATGCACTAGATAAACTGATAAATCTGAAAATGTGACCAGTGCTGGAGATTTGAGAAGTCAAAGCAATCTTAAAATATAAAGTGAGTTTAGACTTCGAAGAGGTGGTTGTGACCTTGCTGTTAATTCAGTGTGGCTCTCTGTAACTCTTTCTGATTGCAGCCCATTAGTTAATTCCAAAACTTGGAGATCAGAAAGAATTCTGAGTTCCATGGACTTAATGGAAACATCCATTTGGGTAGGGGAGAGAGATCTAAATTGTTGCATAAAATGAAGAAATAAATGGGGAATACTGTTGCCTGATCAGTTATCAATGGCTAGCCATTATACTGATACATTTACACTGGTAATGGATTCTAGTTTGTGGATGAATTTTGAGTTTCTTCTAGTAAATGTCAAAATATTCTTGGTTTCTTTGAAAAACACACACAAAAACAAACCACAAAAACATCATTAGATGAGAAAAATGAAAAACAAAATAGTGTGAGTAAGGCTAGTTTTCTCATCTGGAAGACCTCAGAGATTAACAGGGACTACTCTGAATTTGAGTGCAATTTTTTTTTATTACATGAACAGATTACCTTGCCAGAGATAAGGTAGGAAAACTAGTTCGTATCAATTTTTTTCCCCAAAAGATGTTACATTTATTAAAGTTATTTTAAGAGTGTAGCAATTGATAAGACTAAAACAACATGAAAACTTCTCAGCAACTTTATTAGAAGTAAGTATCAGGAAGATTTATAGTACTTGAAAATTGATGATTACTTGTGAAATGTTTGTTCTTTATCTTAAAAGTGCTGATGAGTGCAAATAAAAACTTTAAAACACGTAAAATGCAACAGAAAGCTAACAGCTGTTGTTTTTTTGTTTTTTTTTTTTTTTGCTAGGCTTGTAACAATCTTTGTAGCCTGTGTCGCAGGCTGATATTGGAAAGACTATTTTGCATGTTGGCTGTATATTACCAGATATCTCTGTTTTTGTAAAGAAAAAAATCTTTCAATTTGAAGTGATGGAACACTTTTCTTTCTAGCCTGCTTCCATTATTAAAATAATAATTGCAAAAGGACTGCCAACAGTTATGGACTACCTTAAGTTGACTTGCCCTTTGTTTAGTTTTGTGGAGTTTTTCTGTTGATTGTGAAAGTCTCAACAATTCTGCAGTTTTTTTTACTACAATGGGAACTGCTTAAGCCACCTGCAGCTGACTGTAGACAAACACTTAACTGCAATCAGGGATGCGTTTCTGTGTTTAGCTTTTAAACCCATAACTGTGCACTGTTACAGAATGGAAGAATGGATTGGTAGTAGTACTGTGGAAAGCATATTATCTTTATCTAGGCTGGGGAGAGAAGCAAAACAAGTTGACAGAGCAGTTGAGAATTGCTACTGAGAAGAGACTGAAAAGCAGATTAAACTTTCAGCAATGGGTAGAAAAGATAAAGGTAAATATGGTGAAAGTCCAAGCAGAAGCATTGGTTTAAAACAGATGTTTAAAATTATGTCAGTTCACAAGTATGGCATGACCACTTGCCCTTTTTGATGCCTGGTGTAAACTTGCATGGCCATCATTCCGGAGTGACAGCTGTGATTGCAATGAAATACACTAAACCAGGGTAGCTGCCAGCCTTACTTAGGAAAGTTAAGGGGAGCAGTGGGTTAAGACTGGATTTACAAAAGTACACAGGCCTCATGGATATTGTTTTAAGGAAACAGTATTTCCAGTAGGTGTGGAAGTACTGTAGAATCATCAGTACTGGGATTGCTGATGAAAAAATCACTCTCAGGCCTTGACATTTGTACATTGGTTAGTACTGTGGTAGGGAACTAGAGCTTTCTTTTACTCCCTGGGTCTAGCTGTGAGGAGCAAACAGTTAAGCTGGTGGAAGAAACGGATTATGTGCTGTTCTCCTTTTCACTGATGTATCCTTCTGTCTGACAGAAGACCAGAAAAATTTCCCTTGTTGCAGGTGCTGAGCATAAAACTGTATTTTACTGCAGGTATAAAAGTGCATCTTTTGGTTTTCATGGTTGGATACCTTTTTGGCACTGCATTGACTTTCTTTGCTACTTCAGAAACTTGTGAAGCTATAAATCATTTCCAATACCAAGCATGATGGAAGTTACAGACTAAGATAAACACTGTCATCTAATCTTGTTGCTTGCTGTTCTGATTTCTGTGTGATAATTACAGTAGAGCTTTTTATTCACTCAAAAGTCACTATGGGATATTTAAGTAGCTCAAGGTAAAATGTAGCAGATACTATTCGCACAGATAGCAAATGAGTGTAGGCATAAAAACTTAATAGCAGTGCTCTGAGATGTTGGCCCTTCAGGTCAGGCAGTGTGTTTTTGTGCAGCATTCCTGAAAGCATTCACACTACAGACTTGACTACGAGTAAATGCATGCCAGTTAACTAGTAATATGAAAGCTTAATCAGCAAGGAAGGGCAGTTATACCTGAACAGCAAGACAAGCTCCAGGTAGAACAGGGACTGCAGAAGTGAAACACTGATGGTAACTGAATAATAATCTGATTTCCCATCTCTTTGCTCTTTCTGTGTTTCCTGAAGAGCAAGGACTTGTGAAGGCCTTCCTATTTTATAGGTAAAAAGGGATGTGCTCAGTGCAGCTGATCTAGGAAGTGGCTGAATGGAATGAGGAGTTCTTTTTCCTGTAAGCTGAAAGTAGCTGCTTGGCCAAACAATTTTACCATTCTTTATACACTTGAAAGCTGGTGTTAACCAAAAATAGCAACTTCTGTGGGTTTAATTCATTTCATGCATGAACTGCATAAGATATCTAAGACAGAGGACTTTATCAGCAGGTTTCAGTTTGCCATAGAAATTCATATTTTCCCTGGTAGATTGAGAAGATAAGTTGAAAGCCACTGCTATAGATTCTAACTTCCAAGAAATCTAAGTTGGAGTTAAAATAGAGACTCTCCAGGCACACTTGCAGAACTATTCCCTCTAGCTAGCATATTTTTATTAGAAGTTTAACTGGTAATAGTGAGAAAAGTTTGGGTGGGTAACAGAGTATGTGCAAAAAAACTTCCACATCCCAGTCTTTGTCTAATTTCAGTTAGCAAATACTTGCTTCTGCTCCACTATTTTCAGTGCTTCAAACTTTTAGGGTTTTTTTGCATTATTCACTGAAGCTTTAAGAATTTGGTTACTGTGGTACAGATAAATTCATGTGCCAGATATTGAAGAATGGTGGTCTGTGTGCCCAGCAGAGTAGGCCTTTGGGGTACCACTGGTATCTCTTGCCCGTGGGGTGTTTTTTTGTTCTTGTTGTTTTATTTTAAAATAAATTTTCAGTAGCATTTCCTTACAACAAATTAGCAAACAGAAAAGCACCTTAAATACGAATATTAAGTTTTAATCGTTTGTCATTTTGTTTGTGTTATTTCTGCTTATCCTGAATGGGCTTAATATCAGTGTCTGCATTCCTTCAACCTCTGAATTATTTGAAATAAAAATAAAACAAATGAAAAAAAAACAGTCCACTATCATCACATTTATTTTTCAAAGACCTTGTGGAAATTCACCTGTTTCATTTTTTTAGTGAAATTTTAATTTGCTTAAATTGATACTCTGTCTTCTAGTGTTTTTTAATTAGAAGATTATTCAAGTAACTTTACCTGAGGAATGCACTCTAAATCAACAGTGATAAATTGTCACTTGTGTCCTTTATTGATATAGACCTGTCGCAAGAGTCTAAAAGCTTATGCAGATCTTTCACAATAGCACTTGTGTTGTTTTTCATCCTTTGGCTTCTCTTCCAAGAGCCCTGTATAAATTATTAGACTTTGCTCCTCACTGTTTGTTTCAGGTGAACCTTGTTATATGGAATAAGCAAGTAAAGCAAACCTGAAGACTTGAAGAAACTAATGACTCTTTAACAGAATAGTTGCCTTTAGTCTCTTTCTCTGTGAATGATGTGTCTCTTCAGATGTCATCTTCCCAAAGCATTCTCAAGCTTCATTGGATAGGTACTTAGCAGGAATTTGAAAAGTTAACAGATAGAAACAAACACAGAAGTTATATCTTCTGGTACTTTTATTAATCTGTGTTGTCTTTTTTACAAAGTAGTTTGGACTCAGAAATTGTGTGGGTTTAGGGTTTTTCTGTTTTGTTTTAGAAAGTAAAATACTGCTATGTCAGACCTCCATATCAAATTGGATTGTTTGGATAGTGTATTCAAATACAATCCATTGACTCAAGGATTAGGGGTGAGAGCGGCTTCTTGCCTATATATCCTGAAAAGTAGTCTTTCTAAACTTCATCCTGATTTGTCAGTATGCATAGAAATCCTATCCTGAGAGCATGCTCATTTTTAGCACATGCTACTGCATTACCGCTGCTGCAGGTTATTGCTATCATTTAACTTTGCCATCTTTGCCGTGATTTGTTTGTATGGTTGTTGTGGTTTAACCCAGCAGGTGGCTAAGGGAAGACAAAATAGTTTGGGTGGGGTAGTGTAAGTTGACAAACAGGGGTAAACAGTTAACTTAAGCCTTGTTCACTGCCTCTGACTATATAATGTAAGACGTATAATTTTTGTTCCAGAATTGCTGAAAGAAGTCAGGCTTTAGCTTTGGGTTTTTCTGTAGATATATTTTACCTTGATAGGTAGAAAAGCCAGAAAAAGGCAGCAGTGTCCTAATTTATGCTGGGTACCTGAAGATAGTGGAGATTCCCCTCTGTTGTCAAATTTCAGTCAGACTTTTTTTCTAAGTTGGAGGAAAATGGGTACCATATGTGGTTATGTTGTGTCGAGAACCTCCCTCATGCTACTTCAGCTGTCCGCAATATAGAGAGTATGGTGTTCTCCTTTATCTTTTGTTGAACTGTTTTCAGTGGAAGCATGTTAATCAAAGGCAGCGACCCTAGGCTGTAAGATAAAGTGGTAAGAAAGAGAGCAGATTGCCTTTCTGTGGAGGTATAGGGAACTCTGACCAGAGGACCAGAATTGTTACTGTGATGTTATTATGTAATAACATTAGTCAGCAGGTAGCAGGTAATTATGACAATATTCTGAGTCCTTGATTGAGGAAATATTTTAATGTTCCTTGTGTCCTATACCTAGTGATTTGATACTAGAATCTTGGTTTAGTTGATTAATTATGTGGAAGTCAGTGGCGCTGCTTTGCTTTAATGGGCATTACTTGTTTATGGAAAGCTTAGAAGAAAATATGGACCATAGTTTGACTAAATCAGATAATACTTTAAGTTCTTTAGGCAGAAAGAGTTGCTTATAGACTGTGCCTCAAGAAATGCAAGGGAAACTGAAGAAGCCCACAAAAGTGGAAAAGAAGTGACAAGGGTGTTACAACTTACTTGCAGCCTCCCTGAATTTATATTTTAACATTGTTACATTAAAACTGAATGTAGATTCTGTTTTTTCAGAGAAAATAAACTGTCTTGCTCTTATTCAGACAGAAAGAAATCTTTTGTTGTTGTTGTTTTTTGTTTGTTTTGTTTTTTTAATGGAGCAACTAATTCAAAAGTCAAATTTTAGAGTGAAGGGACTAAAATGCTTCTCAGTTGTCAGGTGGCTGGCAATGGTAACTTGCAATGACAATATGCATAAAGTAAATGTTCTTATGTTAGGTTGCATCTCTCTTTTCCACTTCAAGGAATATAAAACCATTTCTGCTGATTAAGTGTTGGAGTTAGAAGTTGCTCATCTTCAGATTCTTAAAGCTTGTAGACTTCTCTCAAGTCAGTTGTGCTTATTTTTTACCGTTAGGACAACTATAAGGGCAACCATTCCAGAGAATAAAGAAAATAACATCTGAGCTACTAAGAATCTGAATGAAACTCCTGTATCCAGTATATATTTTTCTATGAGGCTCAAGAATTCAAGCAACTACGTTTTTAAAACCTCTGGCATACAAGCTTTCAAAATTTATTGACGCTTCCTGCAGACAAAATGCAGGAGGTATTAGGCTGTACAACGTTTTAGGCACATGGAAAAGCAGCTGAAGTCACAACGCAATGTTGATTGTGTTGAAATTAAAAACTGCCAAAAACAAAACAAAACAAAAAAAACCAAAAACAACATCAACAAAAAACCCTTATAATGAAATTGGTATAGGTTTTGTACTGATTTACACTATTGTGTACTTTTGTTGCAGTGTGGTATCAATAAGAAATACTTGTTTGCTTGTTCCAGTGCTTTGTCAGACCTTTAGGTTGATCAGGTATTTGTAAAAGCTGAATCTGTTGCTGCTGCTGATACTACTGAGGGGGTGCTCTGCTGAGCAGCAGTAGAGATGTGAGAAAAACATACCCTATGTAACTCTTACCAGTAGGTGAATGTATTGGTAAGGACTGAGATGGCATCTTCAAGGTACATTAGCTCATACTACTGCTTGCAACATTGTTCAGATGGTCTGAGAAATGCTAAAATTCAGATCAATAGGAGGAACTTTTAAAGAGAAAGTTTTATATTCCCTCTTCCTGAGTTCCCTCCTTACTTGTGAGAAGGTGGTAGATATAACTGTTTTTCTTTAGTGCATGAATGTACTTCAACTTGTGCGCCTTTTCTTAAATTATTCCATCTTTTCATCTAATGTGCTGAGATTTAGTCTGAATTACTGCTGATGTAGTAGAGGGTCATAGGTAATCCCATGGAAGAGATTATTGACTGACGTTCATATTTAAGGCTTGCTTTTGAAGTCTCTGTGTTAGGGAGAAAAGGATGTCCTTCTCTGTTTTGGGATTGTCTTTTTTTTTTTTTTTTTTTTTTCCCTCTTTTTTTTTTTAAATCTTCTAGCACTTTTAGCACTTGTGGTTTCTAAACATCTTCTTTTTACACTGCTATCAGTAAAGATTTTTGAGCAAACAAAATGAATGGATATTCATTTCTAAACGAATCTGCATGCTCTACTGCACTCTCATGTACATTGTTAAGCACATAAAATTCAGCTATTAAGAACAGCCATAGAATCATGGGATATCCCAAATGAGAAGGCACCCTAAGGATTATTTTGTCCAACTCCTGGCTCTACACAGCACCACCCAAAAATCCAAACTCTGTGTCTGAGAGCTGTGTCCAAAAACTTCATAAGCTTCAGCAGTTCAGGGCCATCCCCACAGCCCTGTTCAGCCTGCTCTCTGGCAAAGACCCTTTCCCTGACCCCCAACTCCCCTCCCAAACACAGCTCCATGCCATTCCCTTGGGCCCTGTATCTGTCACACAGGGCAGAGTTCAGTGCTGCCCCCGCTTCTCTCATGAGGAAGCTGTAAGCATGTTGTCTGGCCTAAGATGTCTTGTTCCAGTATTAATTTCATCCATGCTACCTTAAAATAGAGTTACTTAGTTTTGGTTGCCCTTGGTTTATATGCACTCAAACCTTTAGCAATGTATTTGTCTGTGTGAAGTATCTTACTAATATATGAAAAGCTAACATAGTTGCCTTCTTTTTGGCTAAGGGTTCCCCATCTTTCTTAGGTTTAGTAATGTACCTTGTTTTTTCTGACAACTATGAACACACGTCACTCTGCATGGAGATTTTAATTTCTTTTCTCTCCTCCAACATTATGTAAGACCTATACATTTTTGGTGTCTTTTCATAATGCACTCATCTGTATGATACTAATTTGTGTTTCATGGTTTCTCCTTTCTTTTTTTCTTCCATTCGTCTTTATTTGTAGTTAGAGCTTAATTCTACCATCCTTAGAGCACTTAGTTGTGCTGAGAAGTATTGTTTTCTGATTGCTGAGTCACAGAATGGTTTGGGTTGGAAGGAATCACAAAGCCTACCCCAATCCCTTGCAGTGAGCAGAGCTGCCCCCCACCAGCTCAGCTGCCCAGGGCCCCACCTGGCCATGAGCATCCACAGGAATGGGGCACTACAGCTTCTCTGGGCAGCTGTGGCAGGGCCTCACTGCACTCATAAGTGAAAAAGTTTATCCAAATATCTAATCTAAATCTCCTGTGTCATTATATTAGGAAAATAAGATGGTCTGCATAATATGTTATTTAAAGAATTATGTACTCTTTAAAAAACAAAAGGGAGGGGAGTGGGTGAAGGTAGGGGAATGCTGATCTATAAAAATGGGAAAAAAAAGTCATTTGTATTTTATTTGGACTGGTCTTTGTAAACTATGCTAACCAATAAGAGATATAAGAAGTTTGATGGATCTGAACAACTGTTTGGGGGATGGGGGTGATAAGTGTTTGAATAAGAAGCATTTGTATCATCTTAATTTCTCCTTTTTGACTCTTCATATTGATTTGAATGTTTTTATATTTGCTTTTTTTGGTCTACAGAAAACATATTTGATAAATGAAATCTCATTTCTTCTTCATTTTAACTTTTTTTTTTTCATCTTGACTTTCATAACAAACTGCATATGTAGTGTGCTGCATATGTATCTGGGCTAATTTAACAGTTCATTCATAGTGACACCAAATGACTTGTTTTTCAGTACTTGAGCCATTGTGTAATATCCCACTAATCTCTAATTGCAGCAGATCAGATGATGATTCTGGGTCAGCTTCAGGTTCTGGATCTGGTTCAAGCTCTGGAAGCAGTAGCGATGGAAGTAGCAGCCAGTCAGGTAGCAGTGACTCTGAATCTGGTTCAGAGTCAGGCAGTCAATCCGAATCGGAATCTGACACGTCTAGAGAAAAGAAGCAAGTTCAAGCTAAACCTCCAAAAGCTGACGGAGCTGAGGTAAAACAAAATATACAAATGAGTCCTTGGTGGAGGGAAAGAAGATCACTCTGTGTTGTTTCATAGGGATTGTCATTACAAAACATAATATTTTAAAGTGTATAGATTTTAACCATTTGTCTAATTTTCTCATTTTTGTATAACCAAGTTTCCTAAGTTTGGAAGCAGCATTTATAAATTTCCTAAAATGTGGTGGGCCAAAATTACCTGCACTCTTCTGCATTATATGGACTTACTTAGGTAATAGACTGTACTTGTATGAAAGGCAGTAATATATTATTTGCTGTAAAGTTTAAAGAGTGTTATGGATTGTATTTTTTGTTCATGTACTTTTTTATTCCTGTATGAAGCAAAAACATTTTCGGGTAAGTGGCCTGAAGTGGTTTATCTAGATCAGTTTAAAAATCTAGTTTATAGTAACAGTGCATACAAAACTATTGGGAAACTCCCTGGAAAAACTATCCCAACAATTCTTACATAACAGTCTGTTTTGAGGAAATCCTACTTCTTTAAAGCACCATCTGATACTATTAGCACATGTAGTAATTTGAAATTAGTTTTTTTTTATTACTGACATAATTGAATTGAATTTGGGCTTAATAGTGGTGCTGTTTGTTGAAGACGTGTTTCAGTATGTTTAACTGACTCTCACATCTTAATTCCATTCAGTTTTGGAAGTCCAGTCCAAGTATACTTGCTGTACAGAGATCAGCAGTGCTCAAGAAGCAACAGCAACAGCAAAAGGCAGCATCTTCAGACAGTGGTTCGGAAGAGGTGAATAATACACATTTAGTTTTTTACAGTGTAATTTTGCCTGTCTTGTACCATATGCTGTAAGAAATTTTTCTGGAGCCAAGCTGTACTCTCTAAATGTATGTTATAGTTCATCTATAAAAGTGGTGTTCAAAACTTGACATTTTTATAAGGACTGGTAAAAGTATCTCAACTGATTTCTTGTTGAGTTGCATCAAAATTTTAGCATCCTACATTATGGGTGTATTCAATTAGATATTCTGTGATGTGTGGGCAAAATTTTCAAGCCACGTGGTACTTACATTGTATTTTTAATCTCTTGAGTTTCTTAAAAGACAGTTAAAGATGTTGAAGATTAGTCAAATGTTCTGTGTAGATGTAGGTACTGCAGTTTTCAAAAACACTGTAGGATACATTTTTCAAGTCGTTTTTTTCTTACTGTTAGTATAAAATAATTTTTGTATTTTAAGAACCATGCTTGAATTCTAGACTAGTTAAACCTTGTGTGGTATGAATATTTCTAAAGGCAGTAATGGCTGTGAAATGGTACCTACAAAGCAAATTTTCTTCCGTTATTGCCAAAAGTATTCAACGTAGTCACACTTACTGGCTGGATTTGTTTTTGACTGGTACAGAAACTCATCATTAAAACTTAACCTGGTCGCACATCAGAAGAACATCAATTTACAGCTTTTCTTAAGTATTGCTTTCTAAAGCTGTTTTTTAGAATATAGATTAACTGTTCTTAATCCCCATTAGATGGCTTTTTGGAAAATCTGATTTTAAATAGGGTTCTTTTTTATTTTTCTGGTAGTAGAAAGATGTTCAAACATGCTACTCTCAAAATTAGTATTTAAACATTAAAGAATATGAAACGTGGGAGTGCTTTCCCTGGACAGGAGATTTTATTAGGATTTCAATAGAACCATCTTTCTTACTAACTTGGAGCATCTTAAGCTGTTCTGTGTAAGCGCAACAGTTACTTTTGGAGACAGGTTTTTTTGTTGTTGTTTGGTTTGGTTTTTTTTTTGTGTGGTGGTCTCTGGAGATGTGCTGCCACAATGTATTCATAGATGGATAAATGAAAAACCCACATCAGTTCTTATCTTATTTTATATTAATGACTAACTACATTGTGGGGGATTAGGAGAGTGTAACATGAGTAAAATGATGACAGATTGAATATGGGAGCTGAAAACTAGGAATATTCCATTCTTTTCTGATAATGAATTGTGTAATTTTGCTTCATCTGCAGGACTCATCCAGTAGTGAAGATTCTGCCGATGATTCATCCAGTGAAACCAAGAAGAAAAAGCATAAAGAGTAAGATATTTTTATAAGTAATATCATGCCATTGTTTCTTAGGGCAACATGTAACTCATGCGCTGCTTCTCCACACTGAAACGCTTAAGTCCTCTTTTTAATTCATTCTTATCCATTTTGATAGACATTTATTGTTATTTTAAATAAAGTTATTTGTATATCATATTCATTTCTTAGCAAAAGCATCTGCATTGTTGTTCAAAAGTGTTTGCTGTGCTTTTATTTCTAAAATATTTTTATTCCAGTGTGTTTTTGAGTTAAACAGCCTCCTTGAAGTTTACTGTAGAAACTGGAAATAGGTGAAGTAAATGTTGTGGTGAAATTCAAGTTGGAATCTCCTAGCTAGTGCCAATTTTTTCTTTCTTTCTCTTGTTTTATTTTTATTTTTGGGCCTCTAAAATGTAAAAAAAAAAAAAAAAAAAAGAAATAAAAAAAAAAAAAAAAAAAAAGATTATAGTTCTGCCTGTAATTAGCTATACTGACTAGAAAGTAAGTTTCATTTAGATCAAGCTGCTTTTAAGTGATAGATCAAAAAGTTTTGAGCAAGATTATGCCACATCGTTGTAGCAGTGAGAAATGGATAGGCATTGTGTGCTTCACAAATGCTGCACAAAAATTGAATTGTTATTCCTCTTCTTCCAGTTGACAACTCATTGCAGTCCTTCTACATTGCTGGTATATCATGTTAAAGAGATGGTAGTTGAAAAAAATGGCAAGAAAAGCTTAGCTTTGCAAACTTTTCTAATGATGAGTTATTATTCACGGTCTTCTCTTAATTAAAAATTTGTGCTTAGTAACATCCTCTCTTACAAGAAAAACATGCTCAGGACACAGTAATCATATAGTCAGTTTTTGGATTTTGTTTTATAATTCTTCTGAACAAGTATGTTTGGTTGCTATTTGATAAAAAAATCAAAGATTTTTTCATATGTAACTTGATATGTGAGCAAGTCTTGGAGGATGGTTCTTTGTATTGTCCGTATAATTCCACATGAATATGAGTCATGGATGTAATTTGATTGATTGATTTTAAATTTACTGCCTGCAGAAGTGTTCTAATGATCATGATTTTTTACCATTGGCTATGTACCACCAATACTGCGTGCACATAAATGTCTTGGGTCACTAAAATTATGGGAGTATAATTTCTTCCAGGATCCAATGCGTATTTGAGCCAGAGAGACAGAGTCAAAGCACCAATTCTTAGGCTTCTTGATTGAAAATTTAACAGTGAGATTTTTTTGTTACTATACCAATTTTGATGAGCATTAGACTTCTCTAGCACCCTGGTCAAAGAAATCTAAATCTTGCTTTGGATGTTAATTCTAAGATTTAGTAACCTTTCAACAATGCATATTAGATTTATTTTTTTTATTTTTCACGGAGCTATTAAGATTATATTTGCCTTTACACAGTCAGAGTTTGGGTCAAGATGCTGTTCATCAGCTGGTACATCTTTTCTGTTATAAAGAAGACCACAGCTAAGCGGGAGCCAGGAGTCTGTGCTTGGTTTACTTATTTGTAATGTGTATGCTGCTTGGTTGTGATACTCTGACTTATGGGGTAGGAAGTGAGATCTTTTGGGAGCCAGTTCTTCTCTCAGCTGCTGCAATTCAGGTCTTTCAGGGTGTTTTTCTAAGCTGTTTTGCATTGTTTTTTGGTCCCAGTGACAAAGTTGCTGATTATTTACATGAGCCACACAGAACATAGGTATTAGAAAATGTTGGACCTTCCAGAATGTAACATGTTGAGGTTTTGTGGTTTGAGTGATTTAAGCTCAGATAAACATGTATCTTTATAGCTAGACTTGTTAAATACTTGGATTTCTTAATATTAGTCATAACTCATTTCTTCAAAATAAAATTTATACAGAAATGCAGTTTTTTGTTCTGTTTCAGATATAACCTCTACCTCTTTAATACAGGAAACTTCTTTTAACTCTCTGTGAAGTCCTTGAACATTTTTATTTATCATTAGTGGCAACAGTTTTTAGTTTGTGATGATAACTGTCTGTCAGCTATAATAACTGTTAAAAACAATTTTGTTCATGTGAAGAATGCTTAAATTACAATAGACAACTAGGAGTGAATGCCTAATTTAAAGAAGAAATAACGTGAGGGTGTTTTTGTATTTCTCTTGTGCAGTGAAGACTGGCAAATGTCAGGGTCAGGGTCAGTGTCGGGAACAGGTTCTGATTCTGAATCGGAGGAAGATGGGGATAAAAGCAGTTGTGAAGAAAGTGAATCTGACTATGAGCCAAAAAACAAAGTCAAAAGCCGTAAACCTCCAAGCAGGTGAGATATACTTGTGTTTCAGTACTCTTTTACTATTTCTAAAATGTATTTTAATATTGTCCTGCTACTATATAAGCTAATAAAATGATTAATTTCATTTTTAAATTAAGTAATTTTCTTGAAACTATGAAAGATATTTATTATCCTACTACTTTGTGCTGGATGCCTTTTTTTCTCTGCTGTAATTGAAAGTGATGTAAGTGGGCAATTGAGATGCATGTGCTTTGAAAGCAACACATAAGAGTTGTGTTGTCCATCTTGATACATCATTGTTGTGTATATCTTATTGTCTCCAAGAATTAAGCCAAAAAGTGGGAAAAAGAGCACAGGACAGAAGAAGAGGCAACTTGATTCATCAGAGGAGGATGATGATGATGAAGATTATGATAAGAGAGGATCTCGTCGCCAGGCTACAGTAAATGTTAGTTACAAAGAAGCTGAAGAAACCAAGACAGATTCTGATGATTTGCTGGAAGTTTGCGGAGAAGATGTCCCACAGACTGAAGAAGATGAATTTGAAACTATAGAGAAGTTCATGGACAGTCGAGTGGGCCGAAAAGGAGGTAAAGTTTAACAGTGTTCCTAAGATAAAGGAACACATTAAAGTACAACTTCACCCTTCCTGGTTGTAGATCTGTAGAATTTATAAACAGTAATAATTTTAAAAATACCAGAGTTCTTTTGTTTACATGTTTAAAAGGACGTTCCTTTTTCGGTCCCCTTCCAAGTATTTGAAATTAAAATTTTGAAGAATTTGTATATCTGCACAGAAAGAAAAAAAAAAAAAAAAGTAATTCATATTCCTTAAATGCATACCATATTATTAAATAACTATTTATACAGTTAAGTGGTACTTGATTGGTATAAATTCAATGCAGTGAAGAAAAGAAAACAGTGCAGATAAATATAACAGCTGACCAGTAACCTGAGCTCTGACAGATTTTGTTGATAAGGCTGGATTGTGATTTCAGTCATTGCAGTACAAATTATCTCAATACAGTGCAATGTGTGGGATGACAACAAAATGCATATAAAATGTCAGTGGTTGTCTACTGTGTGAATTTCTACAAGTATCATTTTGAATGGTGGTAGGCATTCATATTTCCAGCAAGTTCTATGATGCATTGTTCAGCACTTCTGCTTCATAAGTTTGAGTATGAAAATTAAGAGTTCTAACTATGTAAATGCATATAAATATTACGAATATGTGCACAAAGGTCTTATCTCTAAGCTTGTATTCTTCCTTTCAACTTTCTTCTCAGATGCTGTCCTAAATTCTGTCATATCTTGCCCCAGTGCAGGAGTGCGTAGTGTCACTGCTGTGCTCAAAGTCTTCTGTTCTAAGCTTCTTACAGTCTGTGCAGATGCTTTTGCTATTTGTGTTTTATTTTCATGTTGCCACTCTCCTTTGTTTTGTCTGGCCACTGCAGCTCAATAGGCTCGTGTCCTTACTTGACTGTCCTCACTGAAAAGAGCCTGCTCCCTACTGCTACAATGCTTTAGCTCTGGTACAGACTGTACTTAATATTTTTCCCAGGTAAAATTCCTAAGCCAGAAAATGTAATAGAATATGTTGAAGAAGAAATAGATTCATAGCATCCGTAAGTTACTAATGTTTCAGACTTAATACCAAGTGTCTTTTATGTGCTCAGAGATAAGAATAATGTGACAGAGAAGACAACAAGCAGTGTTAGTGGTGCATTCCTATTCAATCAGAAGCAGGAATTCAAAGAAAATTCTCATGAGAAAAGATTAGATATTACAGGTTAGATACAGAAGTTTTAATTGCTTTATTGATTCTCTTTTGACTACTTTGAATGGGTTAATGTACCTACATAATTGTTTAAATGTAACATGAGAGCTGTGTATATTCATGATGTTTCTTGCTCATATAAAAATACCGCTAAATGCTATCTACAAGTTATTTCCTACTGGTTAATTTATAACAATAACCAATTAAAGATTATGTTATGGTTTCTTCCTCAGCCACTGGTGCCTCAACCACCATCTATGCCGTTGAGGCAGATGGTGACCCAAATGCTGGGTTTGAAAAGTCAAAGGAGCCTGGAGAAATACAATATCTTATTAAATGGAAAGGCTGGTCACACATCCATAACACTTGGGAAACTGAAGAAACACTGAAGCAACAAAATGTTAAAGGAATGAAGAAACTGGACAACTACAAGAAAAAGGATCAGGAGACAAAAAGATGGTGAATATTGCGAGGGGAACTTTTTAATTTGTTTTTTAACAGTGTTGATATTTCATAACAATTGTAACAAATCTGTTTCTGAGACCTATTAACGTCTTTGTGAGTGTGAGGCTTCAATTGTTTGTACAACAGGAAGAATAAAACTTTGAAAGCTGAAGCCTCCTTGATATGATCTCGTAAGCTAATCTGAACCTGATTTTAGCATTTGTTATAAATGAAATCAGAGTTCTCTAGGAATCTTGCTGCAGAGATTAATGTTTTGTTGATGCCTTACTCATTTCTTATTATATTTATATGAATTTAGTTTTATTGGTGGGAGAACCCAGAACTGAAATGTAGTCTTCCTGGTCTTTGGTTTTATTAGTATATTTGATATATTTAGTGAATGCTGGTGACATTTGCAGCATCTTTGAGTAAGCTGAGTTCTTACAAAATAGGCCACTCTCCATAATTGTTCTTAAAAATGCCCTACAAAGTATGCTACTTGCTGTTGGGAACAAGTATACTGAGTTATCTTCATTAGTAACATAAGATGTATCTGATAGTAATTCTGTATTTTTATAATGATTTTTAGTCTTTAGTAATGAGACAACGAGCCCAGATGCAACGTTTTTAGAGTAGGAGTGTCTAAGTTGTATCCCCTTTAAAAGAAGCTTTCTGAGTAGTGTTTCTGTGATGCTTACAGTCAGAGTTATTTGATTTTCCTAGTTTTGAAACTACTCAGTGTATTAAATGTAGTAAATAAATTCCCATTTCAGGCTGAAAAATGCTTCTCCAGAAGATGTAGAATATTATAACTGCCAGCAAGAGCTTACAGATGATCTGCATAAACAATATCAAATCGTGGAAAGAATAATTGGTATGTTACAAATCTAAAGCAGTGTTGAGAATACTGTTTGTTCATTGCTTATATTTATGGTTAAAAATTTAGAATATCACCAACTTCTTTTCTAATCTAAAAATTTTGGCAAAAGAGTTGTTGTTATACTCTCTATTCTGTGAGGCTTATTGTATGCTGTCTTATCACCTACATTCAGTGCTGTCTTAAAATACAGAAGTATCTATTCACTTGATATTTCTAATCCTTTTCTGCAGCTCATTCAAATCAGAAGTCAGCAGCTGGTTATCCAGACTACTATTGCAAATGGCAAGGTCTACCTTATTCAGAATGTAGCTGGGAAGATGGTGCTCTCATTGCCAAAAAGTTTCAGGCACGCATTGATGAGTATTTTAGCAGAAATCAATCTAAGACCACTCCCTTTAAGGACTGCAAGGTGAGTACATAATTGTTGAGGATTTATAATAATTTGTCCTGTCTCTGCCTGGGCTGTGTTGTTAGAATAGAAAAAAAAACAAACAGAAGAGAATGGAAGAGGGTAGCTCAGTTGGATGGGACCTTCAGAGGTCGTGTAGTCCAATTGCCCGACCTCTTCCAAGCTAATCAAAGTATGTTATTAAGAGCATTATCCGAATGTCACTTGACATGCAGGGGGCATCAACCACCCTTCTAAGAAGGAAGCCTGTTTCTTTTTTTGTCCACCCTCATGATAAAGAATTTTTTTTCTAATGTTGAAAAGGGGCAGATGTTTTGGCTGTTGCTAAACAATGCTTTCATGGTTTCAGAGCAGTCTCTGTTTCTCATTCTGGTCACTTTTCCCTTTCCTCTCCCTGAACTAGGCTAGAGGTGGACAATAGTTTGAAAGAGAATGTGATCAGGATGGAACAGAGCTCAGACTCAAACTGGCAAAGCATCAAAGAGATGCTCCATGCCTTATAGTGTCATGCTCAGCATTAAATCTGAAGGAGAAAAGTAGGGGGTTACACTGTGGTCCCTGCTTGGAGACATACAGATTTCCTGATTGGAGGCTGTCTGTGATTGCTTTCTATCATATGATAGATAGTCCTTTTTAGTTCTTGTTTCATATCTTCTTTCCCTCACTGTAGTAAAGTATCTTCATCCTCAGGTTTGGCTCATTTATGATGCTTCAGTTTTCTCTGCCATCTTGGTAGAGTGGCCTGCAAGCTGGACAGTTTAGCTGTCAGACACACTCAAGCTAAACCACCACGTTAATTGTGAAAGTAAAAAAATGTGAAAGTTTCATGCATTGAGAAATATGTATTACAAAACAGTTCTGAAGCTTGTTCAGAATAGTAATAGCTGTAGCAGTATAGCGATTTATAGGCCGAATATCACTGTTAAGGATAACTTCTTGTAGATACTAACCCCTTACCTGTTTTTTTACTAGCATTCAGTTATAGGCTTTCTTACTATTTTGGTTTGTCTAAAAAAAATGTGAACTTAGTAAGTGAAGATCATTCCCATGTGTAATCTAAATCAGCAAACTAATTTCAACTTGCAAATTGCTTTTTGTTTTCATATTGCTCATTGTTTCTACATGCCATAGTTTTCAGTAATCAGTTCATACCAGATGAGGTGATCCAAGAGATGCCTACTGCTACATTTTCCGTAGGAAGCCTTTTTGGTAACTTCAGTCAGTGTTAAGATTGATGCTCAGTTTGCTTTTGACAGGTTCTAAAACAGAGACCAAGATTTGTTGCACTGAAGAAGCAACCATCTTACATTGGAGGACATGAAGGTTTGGAGTTAAGAGATTATCAGTTAAATGGATTGAACTGGCTTGCTCATTCGTGGTGCAAGTAAGTGTAGCCTGTTGGTAAATTTTAAGCATTTGTAAAACTTAAAAATTGTTTTTTTCTGCACTTTTTTCATTTTCTTTCAGCTGAAAGTAGACATCTGAGATGATTATTTTTGCTTTAAGTAAAACTAAAGCTTGTCATTACATGTTTGGTAAAAAAACAACAACAAACAGTTAAGCTCTTATGCTGTTTTGCTTTTACTTTCTGTATAGGAGTTGTCTGTATTTCTAAAAAGCAATCAAGCAAAAGTACCCAAAGCTACCAAGCCAACAGAACCAAACAAAATCTTCAGAAACTATAAAATTATCACCTTACTTCTAAAACTGACTTCTTAGGAATACTTGGAAGCTTTGTTAATGTTGGTAACTTGGTTTAAGGAAACAGTGTATAAGTAAACTATTTTAGGATGTAGAATTGTAAAATCTTGTTTGAATAATGGTACTCAAAAGATAATAATTTATTTCCTTATGTTTATTCCCCTTTCTCCTTCCCTCTTCACCTTCCCCTGTTTTTTTATTGTTTGTTGTTGTTTTGTTTGTTTTTCAGAGGGAATAGTTGTATTCTTGCAGATGAAATGGGTCTGGGTAAAACAATACAAACAATTTCTTTTCTGAACTACCTGTTTCATGAACATCAATTGTATGGGCCTTTTCTGCTGGTCGTGCCACTTTCTACCTTGACATCTTGGCAAAGAGAGATTCAAACTTGGGCTCCTCAGATGAATGCTGTAGTTTACTTAGGGGATATAACTAGTAGAAATATGGTGAGTATCCCCCCTTCATCGTTAGAGAGTTTAACTGGTAAATCTGATTCATTTTTATATTCCTGTGCTCTGCTGATTTCCAGTATTTTGCTTAAGAGTGAGCAAATACAGCCTTATATTTGAAAACAAATTGTCTTCTGCCATATGATTATTTTGATGGATAAAATAAATGTTTTTGTAGGCCAGCCATGATGTTTTTTGTTTGTTTTCATAATCTTTCTTCTGAATATTAATTATCTTATTTATTAAAGGAAAAAGTGTTTTGTAGAAATTTGTTTCTGTTTATTCAAGAGGTTAACAGTATTTTAAAGGGCTTAGCTTGGAAGCTCAGTCTTGTGTATGTTTTTGTGTTGTGCTTCCATTTTGTCATGAAATTCTATAAATTTATATTGCTGTAGTGCTTGAATTCATTTCAGTCAGACAGACCTTTTTCTTATAGCTCACTGTTCACTTTGTTCTTGTAGATAAGGACTCATGAATGGATGCATCCACAGACTAAACGATTGAAGTTTAACATACTTCTGACAACATATGAAATTTTACTGAAGGATAAGGTAATCAAATGTACTTCTTTGGGGAGGTGGGTGCTTTGTTTGTTGGTGGAGAACTTCTGCTAGACTTGCATACATTTGGGTTCTTAGTCATTAAATGGAAGTCAGGCATGATGGATTTTACAGTTTTGAAATGCAACAGTGTACCCTTTCTGTAAGCTTGTTGAGGTTTTCTGCCTTTTTCCATTTCATCAAGTGGATACCAGTTCCAGTTTACTTTACCTTCTCTTCGTTATTATGATTTGCCCCTAGTCCCAAACATCTGCAATACAGTACTCTGAAATCCTGTATAATTTTACTTCATTTGTGTGCACTGTCTCCATGATGGAAATACACGGTTATCAGTAGTCTTTCTAAAAGTATACAGAAATTTGAGGGGAATAGTCAATATAAAGAACATTTTGGCTTCATTTGTTTGCATGAGCTGGAAAGAGCAGGTCAACAGAGACTGTTTTGTTCCTGTCATGAAAATTAATGTGGATCAAATTTCAATCATTTTTTTCTTTCTTCCCCCTTTCAACTTATTTTCTCCTTCCTTGGGATATTTGCACAGCCTTTCTGAGAGTGGTAAACATAGTAATGTGCATAAGTAATACTAAAAGCATATAGCTGTTTTTATTAATACAAGGAGAAAGTTGTGATATGTTTATCTTGGTTATGAAATGTGAGAAATTATATAATATGCCTAGCTGTATAAATGTTAATTAAGTCTTCCTCTTCTTTCAGTCATTCCTTGGTGGTCTCAATTGGGCATTCATAGGAGTTGATGAAGCTCATCGTTTAAAAAATGACGACTCTCTTCTGTACAAGACTTTAATAGACTTTAAGTCCAACCATCGACTTCTTATTACTGGAACCCCTTTGCAAAACTCCCTCAAAGAGCTGTGGTCTTTGTTGCATTTCATCATGCCAGAAAAGTAAGGAAGATTTCCATACAATTTGCATGTATTCTCTCTTTTGCGAAGTTTTGTCTTATGTAGTGGTATAGTGATTTGAGAAGTAAAATATTGTTGGAGAGTTTAACTATTCAGTGTAAGGTGGATGCATTTATTTTTATGGTCCTTTTGCTAACTGTCTCCTGATGTAATTGTTGCTTTTTGCCATTATAGTAATTTATAAGAATGACAGATTAATGTATATTGGTCAGATCCAAGAAGAATGCCTTACTATTAAAACTTGTAGTTTTCCAGTGGGGAAATAGAGTAAGACTGAGGTTATCTTGTTTTCTGTGATAATGCTACCAATAATAGCAAGTTTCTACCACGATGCCTGATATCCTCAGTTTGAGTCAGGTAGTTCATTTTCCTTTTCTACTTAAAATACAGTGGGCTTACTGTATTGACTTTATGCTTGATTGATCTCTGTTTGTACATAGAATAAATGAGATCTCATGTTAAAGCTCACATTCCTACAGACATCTTATACATACCAAGCAGCATTTCATTTTCTTGACCTATAGATTGCATTGACTTCTTCAAAGTCTTAGTGATCTAGTGCTCATTTTTAATCAATCTGAAGTTAGTTCTCCCAGTCTGTTAAGCACAGGATAATTATGCTTTGCTTGTCTATTCAAGTGATTTAAAAAAAAAAAAAGTTGTCTTATTCTATTATTCTATTGCATGCCAGCTATTTTTTTCATGTTCTTCTTAATAAATGTAGTAATGGAATTTCTGCGACTGTCCAGCTGGAGCAATTATAAGTTAGTAATTTAATCGTAAATTTTATTTTAAATAAATGTGTTTGCAACATTCCATTCTTCTATTTACATACAAATTGTTTGGAATTTCCTATGAGGTCAAAGTTCAGATTTTTTTTTTTTAAACATCTTTAAATTAAAAAGAGAAGTGAGGAAGAAGTCTGTGTATATGTGCACTTTGGGTATATTTACACTTTTCATGTTAATTTTACAATTCACAGTATGTCACTGTGTTACACTTATTTTCTTTTATATTTAAGATTTTCCTCCTGGGAAGATTTTGAAGAGGAGCATGGCAAAGGAAGAGAGTATGGTTATGCAAGTCTTCACAAAGAGCTTGAACCATTTTTACTAAGAAGAGTTAAAAAAGATGTAGAAAAGTCTTTACCTGCTAAGGTTGAGCAAATTCTGAGGATGGAAATGAGTGCATTGCAGAAGCAATATTACAAGTAATACCACATTTTAAAATTTACTGTTTAAATGAGATGACTGTATGCAAATTACTGAACTCTAATCATTTTCATAAAGCAGTTTGAGCTAGAGGCAAAAAAAATAAAAAGTGCCTTTTTAAGATTTCAGAAATGTGAAATTCTGTGAAGCAAAATCTTTGGTGTAATCGCAGTCCATTTGGCTTCTGTTATTTATTTATTTCATATTTGTTCATTTTTATTAGGAGCGTTTTTATTAATTTGTTTATATTTTGAGGGCTTATCTTGCCCTCATGGTTCCACATGTAGTTACTTACACTGTATTTCTTAAATTATAGGTGGATTTTAACAAGAAATTATAAAGCCCTCAGTAAAGGTTCAAAAGGCAGTACCTCAGGCTTTCTGAACATTATGATGGAACTTAAGAAGTGTTGTAACCATTGCTACCTCATTAAACCACCAGATGATAATGAATTCTATAATAAACAGGAGGCCTTACAGGTAAAGTTACTTCATTTTCAATTTCTGTGAAAAACATTTTAGATCTGTAATGTGCACGCAGTAATTTTACAGCTTGTTTGGCAGTTTGTTACTTTTATTAAAGTAAGATGGGAAAGAACAAGATCTCCATAATGTGCATCCTGGATTTTTTTTACAAGTTAAGTGAAATGATTTTTATTTCTCTGTTACAACAATCTACTAGACAAAATAATAGACAAATATTAAATAAAATTTATTTTAAATTTTAGTTAATTTTTTAAGATTAAAAATTAGATCTTTAATTACAGTAAAAGTGATAAAGAAATAGTTTGATTCAGGCAGTGTATTTTCAAACAGGCTGACCTTTTCAAACCCAAGTGAAATAATGCCACTGAAATAGTGGGAGCAATACGAATGGAAATGCATTTAACTCTCATTGGTACACCTGCAATCTATGTCACAGCATAAAGTTAGCAGAATGTTTTTAAGCTTTCTTGTAATCTGATGTTGTTCTTTTATATGTTTGCAAATGAGTAAAGTGAGAGGAAACAAAAGTAAGGAATATAAAAATCTATCTGATTGGGTTTTTTTGTTAGTGTTACCATTGAAAGCTATTAACACTACCAAAGATTGTGGACTGTGATTTTTTTTTTTTTTTTTAAAAGTAAAAGTTAACTAGAACTGGCACCAAAACTGATGGAAAGTGCAGAGCAGTAGGTAAAGGATTGTTGTAATCAGTGTAATTTATATCAATATACTTTTTTTCTAAATACCTTTTTCTTCCTGTAAGCTTTGAAATTAGTAATTTAAATATTTTTCCCCAAAATACTAGCTTATACAGTGACAACTTATGGTTACAAGCTCTTTTATATTATGAAGTATTTCTTCAAGGCATAAGTTGTTTTGTTTTCAAGTGGCACACTATACTGCTGGCTTATCATAATACCCCTTAGAACTGCTCAAAGATTATTTCTGTTAATTGCAGACTTTAGACAGTTACTTTTTTGGTACACCTTACTGAATTTCATCAGCTCTTAATTATGAAGGACGTATCCTCCTCTTTTCTCAACTAAGTAATGAAAGTAACTCACCCTGAATTTTGCCTTCTCCAGAATTATGTCCCAACCTAAAAAGACATTAAATCAGAAACATTAAATTCCATGTTTACCTTCCACTCCCAATATTCCCAAAGGAATTGATGTTATGGTTTTGCAATTTGGTTAGTGTTGGTATTCCACATCAGAACACCATGCCTAATAATGGGAGTAAAGGGGACAAGTTTTTTTTTCTGTGGGCTGCCTTAATGTTCATGTGGGTTGGGGCACCGGAAGGGAAGTGAGGAAGGGGACGGGGTTGCTGGCCCAGCTCCCTGCGAGGAGACAACGTGGTCAGAGCTTCCTGCCTTCCACAGCTCCATTGGTGAGATTGGGGACTTGGTATTCTCTTTGAAACTCTCTTGTTGTTGTTTAGTGTTATTAGGTTATTAAACTGCCATTCGTTCTCAGATCACCTTTTTTCTCCCTCCCGTAGCAGGATTACTAGTGCAACGACACATCATCAGTAGGGTAAAACTAACCTGTCTCACGACAGTCTAATCCCAGCTCACGTTCCCTATTAGTGGGTGAACAATCCAACGCTTGGTGAATTCTGCTTCACAATGATAGGAAGAGCCGACATCGAAGGATCAATGCGCAATGCATTCTTCTCTGTCCCACAGTTTGCCTTTACTTGGAGGGGTGTTCAGTACACTTGGAATCGTTTGCCCCAGGGGTGGAAACACAGCCCGACCATCTGCCATGGGCTGATCCAAGCCACGTTGGAACAGGGCGGTGCTCCAGAGCACCTGCAGTATATAGATGATATCGTCGTGTGGGGTGATACAGTGATGGAGGTTTTTAAAAAAGGAGACAGGATAATCCAAATCCTCCTGTCTGCTGGTTTCGCTATTAAGCGAGACAAAGTGAAGGGCCCTGCCCAAGAAATCCAGTTTCTTGGGGTGAAATGGCAAGATGGGCGTCGCCACATCCCAACTGATGTGATCAACAAAATTACTGCAATGTCTGCGCCCACTGACAAAAAAGAGACACAGTCCTTCCTGGGTGTGGTAGGCTTCTGGAGGATGCACATCCCAAATTATAGCCTCATTGTGAGCCCCCTCTATCAGGTGACCCGAAAGAAGAATAGCTTCGGCGTGGGGCCCTGAACAGCAGCAAGGCCTTTGAGCAAATCAAGCAAGAAGATAGCCCGTGCTGTGGCCCTGGGGCCAGTACGGATGAGACAGGATGTGAAGAACATCCTTTACACGGCTGCTGGGGAGAAAGGTCCCACTTGGAGCTTGTGGCAGAGAACCTCAGATGAGACCCGAGGCCAACCTCTAGGATTCTGGAGTAGAGCATACAGGGGGTCGGAAGAGGGCTACACTCCAACTGAGAAGGAGATCCTAGCCGCATATGAAGGGGTCCGGGCTGCCTCTGAGGTAATTGGCACCGAAACACAGCTTCTCTTGGCACCTCGACTTCCAGTGCTGAATTGGATGTTTAAAGGGCAGGTTCCCTCCACTCACCATGCCAAGATGCCACATGGATAAGTGGGTTGCACTAATCACACAGCAGGCCTGGATGGGGAACCTCAGCCGTCCAGGGACCGAGAAGGATGGACTGGCCCGAGGTAAAAAGTTTGAAGCACCACCAGCAGAAGAGGTGTCACGCGCCAAAGAGGCTCCCCCATACAATGAACTTCCGGACAACGAAAAGAAGTTTGCCCTGTTCACTGATGGATCGTGCCGCATTGTTGGGAAACATCGCAGATGGAAGGCTGCAGTGTGGAGCCCCACACGACAAGTTGCAGAGGCCACGGAAGGAAGAGGAGAATCGAGTCAATTTGCAGAGGTAAAGGCTGTCCAGCTGGCCCTAGACATTGCTGAGCGGGAGAAAATGGCCAGTGCTTTACCTCTATAACTGACTCATGGATGGTGACCAATGCCTTGTGGGGGTGGTTGCAGCAATGGGAGCAAAACAACTGGCAGCGGAAAGGTAAACCTATTTGGGCCGCTGAACTATGGAAGAACATTGCTGCTCGAATAAAGAATATGGTCCTAAAGGTGCGTCACGTAGATGCCCACGTGCCCAAGAGTCGAGCAACAGAGGAGCAACAAAATAACCACCAGGTTAGATCGAGCTGCCAGAATGAGGTGGCTGAGATAGACCTGGATTGGCAGAATAAGGGAGAGTTATTCCTAGCTTGGTGGGCCCACGAGACCTCAGGCCATCAAGGCAGAGATGGAACACATAAGTGGGCTAGAGACCGAGGGATGGACATAACTATGGACGCTATTGCGCAGATCATCCATGATTGTGACACCATGTGCAATGATCAAACAGGCCAAGAAGGATGAGACCTCTCTGGGGGGAGGGCGATGGGAAAAGTATAAATATGGGGAGGCATGGCAGATTGATTATATCACCCTGCCAAAGACTCGTAATGGTAAGCATTATGTACTCACCATGGTGGAGGTAACCACCGGGTGGCTTGAGACATATGCGGTACCCCATGCCACTGCCAGAAACACCATATTAGACCTAGAGACACAAATCCTGTGGCGACATGGCACCCCAGAGAGGATCGAATCAGACAATGGGACTCATTTCAAAAATTCACTGGTGAGCACTTGGGCCAAAGAACATGGCATCGAGTGGATCTACCACATCCCCTATCACACACCAGCCGCTGGTAAGATCGAGCGCCACAACGGTTTGCTGAAAACCACGCTGAAAGCGATGGGTGGTGAACATTTAAGAACTGGGAGAACATCTAGCAGAAGCCACCTGGCTGGTAAACACCCGAGGATCAGCCAACCGAGATGGCCCTACACAGTCCAACTCCCTGCGTACTGTGGAGGGAGACAAGGTTCCCGTGGTGCATGTAAAGAATATGCTGGGAAAAGCGGTTTTGGGTCCCTCCCAGCCTCTGGAAAGGGGAGGCCCCTCCGCGGAACTGTCTTTGCACACAGGGACCTGGGTGCACCTGGTGGGTGATGCAGAAGGATGGGGATGTTCAGTGGTGTGCCACAGGGAAATTTGATGCTGGGGAGTGCAGCCTGTGATTCCATGTGTGTATATATATATATATATATATCTGTATGTACATATGTAATGCTGTTAACTATTGTTCTGTTTATATGTTGATAAAAGGTTAGGCATGATGTGATGATGTGTAATAAGGGGTGGAATGTTATGGTTTTGCAATTTGGTTGGTGTTGGTATTCCACATCAGAACACCAATGCCTAATAATGGGGTAAAAGGGGACAAGTTTTTTTTTCTGTGGGCTGCCTTAATGTTCATGTGGGTGGGCACGGAAGGGAAGTGAGGAAGGGGACGGGGTTGCTGGCCCAGCTCCCTGCGAGGAGACAACGTGGTCAGAGCTTCCTGGCCTTCCACAGCTCCATCGGTGCAGATTGGGGACTTGTATTCTCTTTGTTGAAACTCTCTTGTGTGTTGTTTAGTGTTATTAGGTTATTAAACTGCATTTCGTTCTCAGATCACCTTTTTCTTCTCTCCTATTTTTGTTTAGACCTAATCGCAATCTCCCTTCCCTTCCCCGTCTCCCTAAACGCGATGTGGCGGGCCCGGGCCGGGCCCCGCGTGCACTGCCGCTAGAGAAAAAGGGGGGGGGGCTTTTGTTCCTGCTGCCCCAGGTTTGTGCCCACTGTCCCGGAGTGAGCTCTAGAGAAAACTCCGTGACAATTGAGAAAGCTCAGGACTGTAACACACATAAAGTATGTTAAGCTCCACAAACAACAGTCTTCTCACTGCCTTGCCTGAGAAACATAATTGATAGGCTTTGTTCAAAGGTACTTGGAGGTTTAGGCAGCAGTGCCCGTTTCTTTTTAAAAGATGGGAAGAAAAGAAAAAGTTAGTCTTCAGTATGGTGTTTCTTAATATGGTTGTTATTTTTGTTATCAAATGTTATTTTTTAATTGGCAGGAAAGAATTTGTGCCTGCATGCTAGCTGCTTAAATTTTGAGGCCAGATTATTTCTTTTAGTATTTTGATAAGACATTAAGATGCCACTTAAGAGCAGAAGCTGGGAAGTGCATTTCTCTTTTTTCTATCTTGTTTCATCTTCCTTTTACTGGGGTAGTGTTCCTTTGCAGTTAGTCAACTAAACTAAAATCAGAGAAACTTTAATGTTCAGTTAATACTGCATGACAGTAAATCTAGCTGTGTACTCTTATTGCTACCTGAAGATGGTTTTTAGTTCTTGGGCACATATTAAACTGTGTGTGTTATGTGTTATATTGGTTATCAGAATGTATCTTTTCTTTCTTCCCGCATCAGTAGACAAGAAAACGAATGAATGGCTAAAAACCTGCAAAGTGTGTTAGTGATTAGATGAACTGATTTGTTAATACTTATTTCTTTAATAGCATTTGATACGTAGCAGCGGGAAACTGATCCTTCTTGACAAGTTACTGATTCGTCTGCGAGAACGTGGCAACAGAGTTCTGATTTTCTCTCAGATGGTGAGGATGCTGGACATCCTAGCAGAATATCTAAAGTATCGCCAGTTTCCCTTCCAGGTAACAATCTCGGGTAACAAAGAGGTCTTTATCCTGAACTTAAGAACAATCATGTTTTAACTCTGAGGGTGACAGAGTAGTGCAGTGAGTTCTTTAGATGTTGTGAAATCGCCATTCTCCGTGATACTTAAAAGCCAAATGGGCATGGTCCTGGACAACCTGTTGTAGCAGACCTTGCTTGAGCACAAACAAGATGACCTCTAGAGCTCCTTGCCAATATTTCATCCATCTGTGATTATCTGTCTCTATTATTTTGCTTAAGAAAAGAAAGCAAACTTAAATTCGTGAAGGAATATGTTAACATTCCTTCTTTTTGTCCCTTCACAATACTGTATTATCAGTTGAAAATTATGAAAGTATGAATTAAGTTAAACTGGTTCCAGGTTAATGGGATGGGAGTATAGCTAAAGAATTACTTATAGACTGTTGCCTTCAATCTCTTTAGAGACTTGATGGATCAATAAAAGGGGAACTGAGGAAACAAGCACTGGATCATTTCAATGCAGAAGGATCAGAGGTATGGTACTAATTTTTTCTTAATTTCCTTTATTTGTTTATTCATTTATTTATTTAAACAAGTTGGGGGATACCTAGTTCATTTAAGAGTCCTAAAATCTGAGCCATTCAGATCAGGTTTCTTCCTTTTTTTTTTCTTTTTTTTTCTTTTTTTTTTTCTTTCTTTTTTGCGATGGGGAATGTTTTTTTTCTTGGTAATAGGATTGCATTTCTCAGTTGCTGACGAGCTTCTGTTTCTGCTGTGATTGAGAAGGAAGGACTTAACTCTGTGGTGTGAACTTCAGACATGTGTAAAATCCAAATTTGCCTAAATGTGGATTAATTTTTAAATTTTTAGCACAGACATTACCTCTCTGAAATCTGTGCAGTTGTACTGTACAGTTTTTGAGGTGAAGAACCACCTAAATATCACACAGTATTCAGGACAGGAGGCAAATTGTACACTTACATAGCAGCAAAATTGTTTTCTGTTTTATTATCAATTTCTTTCCTAAAAAATTAATGAAACTCTGTATTTTTGGCCATTAATGAGCAGTGGTCTTCATGGAAATGTGTAGCATAGTTTCTAGGACTTGTTCCTTAGTTGTAGTTTGCTGCTGATTGTTACTTTACTTAAACTGAGATTTTTTTTCCTATTTTACCTTCTCTTGAATTTTATATCCTACTTTATTTATTGCACATCTCAAATTCCTTTTGTAGTCTCCATAGTTATCTCTAAATCTGTGGCATCTACAAGCTTTGTCATCTCATTACTCTTTCATGTTGCTCATAAATATGTTGAACAGCAGTGACCCATGAAGAACATAGGTTTTTTAAATTGCACATACCTCTTGACATAGCCAATTAGGTTTAGGCTCAGATTTATTTCCTACTGGGCCATGGCTGCTTAGTTTTCTTAAGAGAGGTGGAACATTGTAACTTTCTTGCATACAAGGCTTCAAAAGCAGGGAGTTTTGTCCTTGCATTTGTTTGGGTTTTTGTAGTTGGCATTTATCTTTTAGGATGCTGCTGCTTTTAAACCACAGAGGAGCGAATATTGATATCTATTATAAATAGCTGTCAAGGTTGGCTTTTTGCTTATCAAATCTTCCTTTTCAGAACACTTACGGAATTGATAGTGTGTGAGTCTGTAGTCTATGCCACAGAATGTATAAACAAGTGTCATTGTGTTTCTTTCAAAAATATTAAAACTATGATATATAAAACTATTTTTTGTTTTATGATTACAGGATTTCTGTTTTTTACTGTCTACCAGAGCTGGAGGATTAGGTATTAACTTGGCATCTGCTGACACTGTAGTTATATTTGACTCTGACTGGAATCCACAGAACGATCTGCAGGCACAGGCGAGAGCTCATAGAATTGGACAGAAGAAACAGGTACACGTTCCACTTGAAGCTCCAAATTTGAAGGATGATTCTGTACAGTAGCTGTCTGTGTGGACCATTGCAGTATTTGTGTGCTTTGAGAGTAATTAACAGTTAAATGGGTGTGTTCAAAAATGTTAATAAATGCTCAATTTTTAGTCAGTCTTTGAAGTATGGTAGTAATGATGTATGGATGGGGAGGGGAAAAAAGTTCTGGGCTTGCATGTCTAACCTTCATTGGCATCATCAAGCACATTTCATAGTTCTCTTCAAGTTTCTTTCTTGGAGAAGACATGCCAATATAATCAGAAATACAATAATGTTGTGTATAGCAAAAATTGTGGCTAATTACTGAAGTTAAAGAAAGTCAAGTCTTAAGAGTTTGTTTCTCTGTTTTTTAAACTGCTCATGCGAAGACATGGCAACGTTTTTGAATAAGTATACCGTGTGTGAAACCAATCAATAAAACTAAAAAGATAAGTGGATGAGATTTACACTTCTCTTTGTTGTTGCTTCATGTTTTGAAATATACAGGTTAATATTTATCGGCTAGTCACGAAAGGATCAGTAGAAGAAGATATTCTTGAAAGAGCCAAGAAAAAGATGGTGCTAGACCATTTAGTAATTCAGAGAATGGACACAACAGGAAAAACTGTTCTGCATACAGGTTCTACTCCATCAAGGTACATTTGTGTTATCTTAAACATAAATTTACATTTAATTATGTTTGACAGATAAGTAAAAATGTCAGTAATTTCTCTGATTAATAAAAAGCAAAACAAGGCTAGATAAATAAAAACTGCAAAGTGTATTTGTATATTTTTGTTTCTGTACTAAGTTTTATTTAACAGCAAAAAGAATGCTTCACTGGTTCATGATTTTAAGTGATATTTTTAACTGTTCTAAAATAAAATGGTTTTACTGAAACATTCTGTATTTCAGCTCTACACCTTTTAATAAGGAAGAGTTATCAGCAATTTTGAAATTTGGTGCAGAGGAACTTTTTAAAGAACCTGAAGGAGAAGAACAGGAGCCCCAGGTAGGTAGATTTTATAGACAAAACACCCAAAAATATGTATGAATTATTTAGCTTTAAAGCAAATTCGCATCTTTTTTAGGAAATGGATATAGATGAAATCTTGAAGAGAGCTGAAACACGGGAAAATGAGCCAGGTCCATTGACTGTAGGGGATGAGTTGCTTTCACAGTTCAAGGTATAACTCTGTCCTTTTCCTCCTCATTACTTTTAACTATAAAAACTACATGATGCTCCGAATCTCTTTCTAATAAAATGTATTGTCATCTATACTGTCAGTGCAAGTATTTAAAAATATGTGATATGTTACTAATGTAAGTAGTATTTGTGAATGTGTTAATGACTACTAATTAGAGAGCAGCTGGGGTCCGGTTCACGGTCTTACACTGCCTTCCACTTCACACCAAGTCCTCTGGGGATGCTGCCCTCCCCAGTGGGAACCCAAAATGCCCAAAAAGGTGGTAACCTGGAACCAGAACATTAACTCTTTAACTGCCGCTGTTCTGCATGATGTTCTGATGTGGAATAATGACAACTGAAATCACAAAATCACAACAATACAGAACTTAGTTTCCCTAAAATGTTAGCTGCTAAGCCTTATTTAAATAAACCCACGTATTTACTAAATATGTTCTGATAAATAAGGTGGCGAACTTTTCCAATATGGATGAAGATGATATTGAGTTGGAACCAGAAAGAAATTCAAGAAACTGGGAAGAAATCATCCCGGAGTCCCAGAGAAGAAGGATAGAGGAAGAGGAAAGACAAAAAGAACTTGAAGAAATATACATGCTCCCAAGGATGAGAAACTGTGCAAAACAGGTACCTCTGGGTTTTGACTGTATTGTGTTTTTATTTTGATATTTTGATTTTGGTTTTTGCCTTCGTGTTTTGTTTTGTTTTGTTTTTTGTTTGTTTTTTGTTTTTTTTCTCCTTCTCTGAATTCATATTTTTGTCAGGCTAGATAAGACTTTACTGTGTGTGAGTAAATCATGTAGTTTTGAATTCTTATTCTGAAATTCCAGATCAGCTTTAATGGAAGTGAAGGAAGACGTAGTAGGAGCAGAAGATATTCCGGATCTGATAGTGACTCCATCACAGAAAGAAAACGGCCAAAAAAGCGTGGGAGACCTCGAACTATTCCTCGAGAAAATATTAAAGGATTTAGCGATGCAGAGATCAGGAGGTAAGATATGGGGTGATGTGTGTGTTTATAAAAGGATAAGGCAGGTGTTTGTTTGTTAGTTTTAATTATTCTAGAGTTCAAAAATACAGAAGGCAGCCAATTTTCCTAAACTTGCAGAAAATTTGCTTCCTAGATTCTTTTGTACATTTCTACACTTTGTATCTTTTGTTCTTCGTGGTGCTGACATAGTGAACTATTATGTAAAAATGAATTTTGTGAGAAGAAAATTAGCTGGGAAGATGTCACTGAGCTGCTTTACATGTGATTATCATGAGTTACTCTTAATTCCTGCATCTTATGAGTGCAGCAACTTCAGAAAATGGTCCCTGCTACAGGTGATCTTTTAACATGTGCAAAATACATTGTTTTATTTGAAAGCTGTAGAAGGGGTGTGCATGCCTTTTTGATGAGAAATACAAAAGCTTGAGTGGGTTTTGTTTTCATACTTGTTCATACTGTAATTGAATTAATTTAATAAGGTGCATTATTAAACTAAAAAAATAAAAAATCCTGTTGGATAAATGAATATTATACAGTCTCTCCCTGCAAAACAATGCTGTAAATTTTTTTGACAGGAAGGAGAATTGTTTTACTTTACCTTTATGTCTTCATGAAATGATTCAGAAATTTATGTTACTCACATTTCTTTGAAATATCTTAATTTTTTCAGTATCGTTTATATTATAATAATAACCCTTAGTAATCCTTTGAAGATCCTTGTTGCTCTGTTGTTTCAGTTACCAGCACAGCTAGTTGTTTACTGTTTCGAAGCTATTCATGTGCTTTCAGTTGCAACTTGCATTTTCATTTTATTCCCTTTTTATCCTGGTATTTCCAATTTCATTCCATCACTTATTTTTTCCAAGAGCAATAATATTTTTTTTACCTTTCATGTAGTATTTTCTTATTCTCAATTTACTAGAATTCTACATTGGTTGTTTTTTCTTTTTTATGGCTAAGGATATCTAGTTGTTGAATTTTGTGTCATGTGAACATACAGTAGCAAACATTCCTAGAGATAAATTGTATAAATTGTCCCTTCTGTTGTTTTATTCATACCAGTTCTTAAACCAAATACTATACTAACTCTGCATAGATTATCTGGATATAATGAGCTGCCCTAGTCTTTCTCATTTTAAATTAAAAAAAAAAAAAAATTAGCACATTTCTGTATGGTCAGTTTGAACAGTTTAAAACTAATATGTTTAGTTAATCATGCATTTAGACTGAAAAATTATTTTCTTTTACTAGATTTATCAAGAGTTACAAGAAATTTGGTGGCCCTCTGGAAAGGTAAACTTACGTAATTACAATTTTATAGCAACTTGGAGCCTTTTTTCATGAAAATTAGAACAGTATACTAAGAAATCTCGGACTTGAGAAAATAATGCACGTAGTCTTTTGACTTGACTATAATGCATCTTTGGCTTAATGTCTTTTGTGCACATATGATATGTGTTCATACAGCTACACAAGAAACCTGTCAGTTTTGCAGAACTGCTTGCTCTTATTCTTTGTGTTTTACCTATACTTTTGTTTAAGCTTATTGGTTTATAGGAATTCAGCTGTCGTGTTTGCTAGCCTGTTGAAAGCTTGCTGATTTATCCAGCACGACTGTCGAAGTTACTTTTCCAGCTTAGTTTTAAATTTTCTGCAGTACTCCATTGTTCTGAGAAAAAACTACCATCCTTATTGTTGTGGTTTAACCTAACTGGCATCTCGGCACCACACATTTACTCACTCTTCCCCTTCTTGGTGGGATGGAGGAGAGAATTAAAAAAAAAACTCATGTGGGTTGAGTTAAAGAAACTATTTGGTAAGATAGAAAAAAGGAAAAGGGTAATGGTTACAATTACACACACACACACATATATGTGTATAAAAATATGACAAGTAGTTGCTTACCACTCCCTAGCCAATGCCAAGCTGATCCCCTGTGCAGCAGAAGAGTGGATAAGTGCAGGTGGCTGATAATTTAAATTATCATTTTTCTAGTGTTGAAAACTGAAGGAGTAATTTACAATTACTAAAGTGATAGAGCTATGAAAATGTTTTTTTTTTTTTTTTATTACAGGTTAGATGCTGTAGCTAGAGATGCTGAACTAGTTGATAAATCTGAGACAGACCTGAGACGTTTAGGTGAGCTTGTACATAACGGATGCATTAAGGCTTTAAAGGACAATTCATCTGGACAAGAAAGAGCAGGTACAGTGTGTTTGGATGTGCATGTGATGCAAAATAAGAAGCGTCAAGTAGTCTAAATTATTCTTGCAGTGTGATCATGCCAAAAAAAAAACAGCTGTGTTGGGGGGAAATGCAAATATAAATGTTAGCAGGGGTGATTTTAGAAAATGGTTACAGTGAGAAAATAATTCTTTTCCTTTCTGTGTGTGAATTGTCACCCTGGTACAAAGTTCATTTTTACAGTACTGTGAGATTTAGAATTAATTTGTTATTCTGACAGACTTTGAGCATCTGGAGCTTAATTGGACCATTTAGTTAAAAAAAATCATTTCTTGAATTTATAGCAGCAAACTTGCTTGTTTTCCTTGTCTTTCCATAAAATGCATGTAACAGCTAACATTTTAATACTCTGGTCATTTATTTTTAGGAGGTAGACTTGGAAAGGTTAAAGGCCCAACATTTCGAATTTCAGGAGTGCAGGTGAATGCAAAACTAGTCATCTCTCACGAAGAAGAGCTGGCACCACTGCACAAATCCATTCCTTCAGATCCAGAAGAAAGGAAAAGGTAATTTCTCTTTGTAAAGGAAGTCGTCATGTAAAAAGTGATTCAAACTTTATCTGCTTTATTCAGACAACCGTAACTCAGAGCACACTGAGATGGTGTTCTCCCTCTGTTCCCTGTAGGGATTGGCAGCAGCAACAACCTACTCCGTATTTGTTTTTCTTTTATTCTTCATTCTCTTCACCAGTTATGAACAGCTTTCATTTATGAACTGCATTCACTGAGTACTGTATTCAGTTCTCATAGTAATCCAGAACAGAAGTCTTGTTTGCTGAGTAGTTGTTATGTGATCACTGCTTGAGGGAAAGTAGTGTCTATCAAACTGCAGCAGATGGTAACTGATGGTAGTTGTTACCACTCTGAACTGTTCGTGCTTTATGCATCACTGTTCTTAGATTGTCCATATATTTAGTCAGCGGTTCCATTTTGATGATGTTTTATGCCTTTCTTCATTTTCTGTAGCATAACCCAGGCTAATGTATTTGTTCTTCATATTGCAATCTTGATTAGTTTTAAAATGTTCTTTAGTGCTGATTTAAATAAATGTTTTGTGAAAATGTAAAGGAAATATGGTAGATGCATGGAGTGATTTCCTGAATATAACAGTAACTCAGTGGTGTAACTAGATATATTTTCTCTGTTCTTAATGTGTTTCCCTCTCACTTCCTACCTGCCAGTGGTAAAAATCCCTTATTTGTCTGTCTGATTTATTACTGATAGATACGTCATCCCATGTCACACCAAGGCTGCTCACTTTGATATAGATTGGGGTAAAGAAGATGATTCCAATCTGTTAGTAGGCATCTATGAATATGGCTATGGCAGCTGGGAAATGATAAAAATGGATCCAGATCTCAGTTTAACACAGAAGGTATGTCAGCTATGACATTTCATCAAGGACTTCTTTTGTTTATGAAAAACATCAATAACAATTACCAAAAGTGTTTATTTTTTGGTAACTGAAATTGCAAAGATTTTGCAAGTCTGTATTACTTCTACATTTCTATAGTTTGCTATAGTACTAGGTCTTAAGACTTCTGTATTCAACTGAAGCATTCCTTCTTGTGGTCAGTTATGCTTCCATATTTCTGTGTATTAGGGCCTTTTTCATTTTAATTCTTTTTCTTCTTTTGCTTTACTGTTTTACATGCCTTAGTTGGATTTGTCTTGTTCTTGAGCTTTTGGGTGGGAGCTCGTATTAGAGATTTTGCTTGATTTCTTTGTCACCACTTAATCCCATCTTCAGTTGAAACTCTTTAAATCATGGCATAAAATTAGCCATTCTCAGACTGCATTATCCCAGTAGCTGTTTGTCAGTAGTGCATGACAGATTTAGGAAAAAAATGGAGTCTTGCAAACAAGTGGCAACTGGCATTCAAGGAGTCAGGGCAGCATCCAAATTTGTTTAATAATGAATTCTACTCCTGCCTTCCATTACTTTTCTGTTTTATGAAATCACACATCTGTGCTTTTTTGTATCCTGTAATAACGAGTTTTTGCATTTAGAAGATGCATGAGGCAGAGACATGAGTTCTTTAAATGAGTGGTAGAGAAGCATAGAATTTCTTAGATAAATAATGAAAGTGGAAAAAGAAATCCAAGGGTAGTTTGAGTTTGTTCTGAACTCTCTGAGGCCTTTGTATTGTCTGTGATTAGAGAGAAATGAAAATATTTAAGAAATTCAGAAATTCTCCTGTGGCTTTCAAGCATGCTGACATATTTTCTAGACACAGATAAAGTAGAAGGATTCACCGTCTTTTGTGAAGATTTTTTTTGTTTTGAGTGCTCTAAGCTAGCATCTTTGAAATCTGATGGTGTATATTCACAATTCACACTACAAATGTTCTCCTTAGATTTTACCTGATGATCCAGACAAGAAACCCCAGGCGAAGCAGCTACAGACCCGTGCAGACTACCTCATTAAATTACTGAATAAAGACCTTGCAAGAAAGGAAGCACAAAGGCTTGCTGGTGCAGTAAGTAAAATTTGGCAAGACAAAGAAATATACTTATGGGATTGTCAGTAGAACTTTCTTATTTTTTAGTTCTCTTTTTTACTTTATGTAGTGTTGGTAATCATACTAAAAGAGATGAACATAGGAAGTGAATTGCTACAGTCCAGAGAGAAGTGATGATCATTAGGGGCAATAAATAAGATTAAAATTCTGCAATAATTTTGCAATTATGGTGAGAAGGTATTTGTCAGCTGATGTATTCAAGGTGCTAATTTGCATTCAGGGCAATTCCAAGAGGAGGAAGACAAGAAGTAAGAAGAATAAGATGAAGGCTACAAAAATAAAAGAAGAAGTAAAAAGTGACTCTTCACCACAACTCTCAGAAAAATCTGATGAAGATGATGATGAGGAGGATAACAAGGTAAATATCTTTCATATTTTAAAGATGGTTAATAGCAGTGTATACTTTATCTTCTGTTTGACCTAGTAAAAACAAAGCACCCAAGTGGCCTCTACTTCCTATGGCTGCTGTTGTTAATCAGTACAACCACATGGAATTTAAGAATAAACCAGTAGATAAAGAATTATGACAAGGTTTCCAAATTATATTATAAAATAATTTTGTGGTTTAATGAAAAATAGCCTTGCTTAATTTTAATGTTATTTAAGTACTACAGCATTGTATCTGCTAGAAGTGTAAATCTAGTGAAACTGCAAATATAAAACTTCAGTCTCTGACTATTGTGTTGCTACTACTAATACTGATTCTTCAGTTATATGTTTCTGTTCAGACACAGGGGAAAAAAATTCATTTAGAAGCAGCATCAATAAATGATGTTTCAAAACATGCATGTGTATGTTCTTATTATCTGAAAAGGCTACTTAACCTTGTTATGTTGTGTTACTTCAGATGTATTCCATCAGGCTTCTGCTTTGTTGCATCTTTTTAATATATTTATTATAAAACCAGAACCACTGGAGAGAGCAGCATAGGTAACATTTAAAATCGTGTCACACTGTGATTACAAAATCAATTTAAATAAAAAAGTGCAAATCATTAACAAAAATACTTCCTACTTAGTTTAAATAAACTAAATGGAAGTGTCTTTCATAATCATTTTAAACCATGACCTATCTCTATAATTATCAGTTCTCTCTCTCTACAAAGGATAAAATACTCATGCAATTATATATCACAGAATGATTGTAGGGTTTGGAATGGACCACTGGAGATAATCTAGTCCAACTCCTCTGCTAAAGCAGGATCCCTGAAGTAGGGAGTATAGTTGAAACTGATGAGGCCAGAGAAGTGCTATGATACTGTTTATGGTAAAGTAAAAGAAAAAAGTAATTTATTAAATAAAGCCTTCCTGTATTTTATTTAGGTTGTTTTATGAAGAATAGGTGAAGACAGTAATAAATATACCAACAAACAAGCCTTTCTATGCAGGCTGGTCTGTTTTTATAGTTACAGTAACTTAAATAGCTTATCTAGAATGTAAGGCTTAGAACTGTATATGTTGTCACCATAGTTCCTAGTAAAATTGATATTGGCAGCCAAATCATAAAACTATGTAAATTATGTCTTAAAACTACTTGAAAGAATGAGCATCATACTCATTCTGTTGTGAGAGTCCACTCTTAACAGAAGACTTTGCTAGTCTGTTGGTTGACTTGTTGCAGTTTGGGAAAATAACTAGAATGTTCTCTTCTTTCATGCATTTAATAATGATTATGCAACACTTGAATACTTTTGGGCATAGACAAATGGTATTACTTCTGAAAAACAATGGATTTAACTGCCATATTTTGGGAATTTAGCAGTTAAACAGATTCTTTAAGCATTCAGGAAACATTTGTAGTCATTGGATTCTTGCAAGAAAGTTTCTGTGGTACCTAAATGCTTAAGTCCTGGTTGGACTCAGCACCTGATATCTAAGTAATTTTTTGGGATTCATGTGTTACGTGTCCTCCATTTAGTTTTCTGCAGCAAATTTTGGATTTGCTTGCCCAGTGTGTATTTCAGTTCAGAAATGATGATGATGATTCTTGCATTTGTTCATATTACATTTATTACTTACTATTACAGAATTTTTCTGTGTCTGAAAAGACATGAGCGTCCCTCTCTAACTTGTTAAGTAAAAGTTAAACCAATGATAGGGCATTTATTTCATCATCAAATAATTAATTGGGCCGCATCAGACAATCAATAAGTAAGACTTCATATTTGAAATTTAAAAAAAAACCACACACACACACAAAAAAAACAGAACAACCCAGGAAAAAAAAAAAAAGGGATGCTCTTGCCTTCTTCTGCGATTGTTTATTGTGGAAGCAGTAAAACGTTACTGGGACAACAGTAACTAGAACTGAGGTCTTCTAATATTCCTGTTAATTGAGTGTCCTGAACAATCTGCTCAGATTTGCAAATCTATTTCCCTGCAGTTTTTAGCTCTTTAGAGCTTAATTACCTTTACAGGAGCAGAATTCTTCAGGCATACAGAAATAAAATGGACTTAATTTCTCAGCATGTTACCATTTCCAAATCAGTACTTATTTTGTGTCACATCAAGGAAATGAAGCATAGTCCTCATTTTTCTTTACAACTGCATCCATTTCTACTTGATAGTTATTAAATATATGTTAAAAAGGAAATGCACAGATAAAAAGTATGTTTTTAATCTGATGATTATGAAATTTTTATAGCTAGGAATGCAGTTTGATGTGACATATATGCTTGCATATTGCAGGATGAGATTGTTTCAGTGAAACATCTACATAAAAAATTAAAAACAGAGAAAGAAAATGAAGACAAGCCTGAGCCAGATATTGGTATAAAGAAGGAAGCTGAAGAAAAAAGAGAGACAAAAGAGAAGGAAAATAAAAGGGATTTGAAAAGGGAGAAAAAAGAAAAAGAGGATAAGAAAGAATTAAAAGAAAAAGATAATAAAGAAAAGAGAGAAAACAAAGTTAAAGAATCCACACAGAAAGAAAAAGAAGTAAAGGAGGAGAAGGTAACTAGGTTTACTTATCTTATACAGCACTAGAAAAGGCAACTAGGTTTTTGTGAATTATTTTGAGTTGAAAAGATATTTTGGGTCTGATCAGTTGTCATTTCATTGAAGTCTTTTATATTATTTGAAGTTTTGTTTTTACGACTTGCAACTTCATAAGGACAGGCTTATGAAACAGGAAATTCTTTAATTATATATAAATTAGTTGGATTGAGAATACAAGTGGGTGCAAGAAACCTTTACTCCTGTTCCATTATCCTTTTCCATCCTACAGAGAAAGTGAAATATGTCATAACTGAATGTAAGCATAGTTTTTATTACCAAAGAGAATGCAGTCATTGTCATTTTCATATATTACAGGATAATTTTACACCCTAAGTACACTTAAACATTTATATGTCTTGCTTGTAGGTAAATGAAATCAAATCAGAAAATAAAGAAAAATCTAAAAAAATTCCATTGCTGGATACTCCAGTTCATATTACTGCAACCAGTGAACCAGTTCCTATCTCGGAGGAATCTGAAGAACTGGATCAGAAGACATTTAGTGTGGTAAGTCCCTTTTTGATGATACCTCGGAGTATATGCTAGATATTCTAAATTTAGACAGTTTCTGTTATTATTGTAATGTTATTTACAGTGTTATTAATCACAGTATTACAGAGATCTCTTGTTAATAAACTGGCAGATTGACAATGTCACTGACATTGTATTGAAGTTATTTTTGTATTCAGGCCAGCAGTTTTATATTATTGCTTTTTGTGTTTATGTATTACAGTAAGAAAATCTGTTTAGTGGTTAGTATGCTGAAGAAATCTATCCTCAGTAAAAACTTAGGTATTTAGGTATAAAACTTAGGTAACTTGTTCAAGAGCAGAAATGCATAAACCTTAATGCAATCTGTGGAGAATCTGGCTTCACCTCATATGCCTCTCCTCCTTTAAAGATAACAAGAGAAATTAAGTATCAGCACTTTTTTCTTACAGTGTTACAGGCATCAGTTATTAGGTGCAGGAAGGAACAAATTCTAAAGCTTTAGACGTACCTTGGAATAGTCTTTCAGATGCCCAGAGAATTTCAGTTAAATTAATACTTCTTACTAAGAACAGAATCAGTATACATAGTTTTGTAGGTCAACCACAGCCTTTGGAAGGATACCATTGAGTTACTTTGAGCAATCATCAACTCTTCTGTAGGTTTTTTATCATACAGATGTCAACAGTTTTCTGTTCGTGCCAGACAGGTTTATTTGATCTGTGGTAGTGTGAGACCACAGCGTGCAAATTTGATTGTCATGAGTCGGCCTATATAAGTTTTTTAACTAAACATTGCAATTTACTCATTTATGGTTCCCAGGATGACTCTCCAGTGTTTCAGGTGGATTGGGGTGGCTATGTGACTGAAAACCACTTGGTTTCTGTGTGCAGTTTATATTTTTCGGATCACTTCTGCACTTGAGCAGTGAACTCTGTAAGCTGTTATGTAAAAACTGGTGTAAGCTGTGGCTAGGTCAGTGTGCTTAATTACACCTGCTTAATTATTTAGTGACATGAACTAGCAGTGAATCTCTCCTCCTTGAACTCTTCCAGAGGTGGGGTTCCACAGCGTCTCTTAAGATTTTGACGAAGTGATGTTGGTATTCTTCAGTGCCCTCCCATCCTTCTTTATTTTAAATAAACAAAGTCTGGTTCTACAGATGTAACATTTGTTCTTGCAGAGAACGATTCTGGTTTGTGTTTGTGCATGGAATAATATTTTTTGGCCAGGCTCTTATTTCTGAAATGCATTTTTTTTTTTTCTTATGCCATGACCAGATACAGACTAGTTAGCATGTTTAACTACACTTTCAAATATAAACTGCTGCTACAAGTTGTTGAAGCTTAGTTGATGTGATTTATAGGACAAACAGGATAGCATCTGTTTACAATGCTATTGTTATTATATGGCATTTCTAAGCAAGCATGTTTAAATCACACTAGCTGCTTGATCAGCATTCATTCTTAAAACAGTTAAATTAAAGGGCAGAAATTCAACAAAGCTTGTATAAAATGTATCTTTGCTGCCACTGGTGATGACGTATGTAAGATAGCTTTACTCTGAACAGCTCAGGTTCTCCTAGTATCTGCATAACTGTTAGGTTGAAAATCTTCTCAGAGAAGGAGAGGTGATCCTCTGCTAAATGGCAGATAATTGCAAAAACATCATTTTGAAATGTGCTGAATGCTCGCACACTCAGTCTTGAAATTGAGTTTTTAGCTATTGAGTTGCTAAAAGTAGGCCTTGTCCTAAATACTTGTACTGAGTTTTGTAGCAAATATTATCAAACCTAGCTGTAATGAATACTTCTCCCTTGAAAGTCCTTTAGACTAGAGTATTGCTTACTTAAATCCTGAATGTCTTTAATGAAAATGTTGTAATGCTCTTATATTGGAGGAAAATTTCCAACTGAGTTTAAAATTCAACTTCTTCCAATGGAAACCAGTAGTTGCACTAAATTTTCAGATCTCTTAGCAAAGTCTTGCATTTAATTTTGCTTGTAACAATACTGTCTTTACCTGTATAATTATCACAGCAATGGCTGGGTCACATTTTGGGTTTTTTTTCCTCATTTTATAGTGCAAAGAAAGAATGAGGCCTGTCAAAGCAGCACTGAAACAGCTGGATAGACCAGAGAAGGGCCTTTCTGAAAGGGAGCAGCTGGAACATACTAGACAGTGTCTAATCAAAATTGGGGATCATATTACAGAATGCCTGAAGGAGTACACAAATCCTGAGCAAATCAAGCAGTGGAGGAAGTAAGTTTTTTTTCTGTGTTGTTTTTCTTTTTTCTTTTTTCTTTTTCTTTTCTTTTCTTTTCTTTTCTTTTTTTTTTTTTAAGGAGGAAAAACTCTAATGGTTTGTACAAAACAGTGAAGTTCTTATTTCTCTTGTTTCCTGTTCATTATTTCTTGTATATTTCCGCTGTTTTAAATAAGGACAACAAAAAGTGATTGGTAATGGACTTTTTCATATTGCATAGCAATGCATTTTATCCAGTAGATGGAGTCGTCACAATTCCTAGAACAATAAATAACTGTTACTTACACTCTTTTAACAGTGGGAAAGACTTCTTATCTTAAAGGATCTTTTTATTTCAACTTAAAGGATTTTTCTGTTTGTGCTAGAAATAAGTTATTTTATTTGTTATGCTGAAAATTTGACTTTATTTTGATCTGCAGAATATTTTCTTCTTTTTTAATTATACTCTAAATCACATGACTTGATTAAAAAAGCCATACTCACGTAATTCAATATAAGGAGTCTAAATGTTTTTAGGCATTATGAGGTGATATTTTTCAGAAAAAAAAGAAAAATTTAAGCATATTGCACTGTTAAATTCTTAATACATTTTTAATTCATTCTGTCTTGATGTATGTTTCAGTCTTTTATGGTTGAACACATATCCTGTATTTCCATATGCAAGCTATTCAAGTGCTATAATTTCCTTGCAGACTGTTGCTTCATCTGTTTTTACTCAGTTTATTTCAAATTATTAAGGTGATCCAAAATATATAAACAAGATCCATGTTTTACATCTTGATAAACATACATTTATTTAAATGGAAACACGTAATAGAAATAATATTCACAGTAATGCCACTGTACCATTTCTAGACTTTTAAAAGTATGTATTTCAGCTGGTTTTGGTAAATATTGTAAAGATACATAGTCTGTATTTCAGAGTCACACAGGTATCTTTAGGCTCACCACCGACATTTTACCTTTGCAAACCTCTAGACCTAAACTGTAATACCTAAATGTGACAATGAGGAGGTTGCTTCCTGAGCCTGCACTTCAGATGTTTCTTACAGGACTCTGTAATCTCTTTCAAGTGTTCTATCTGTAAACTTGACTAAAAGAATTTTGGACTTCAGTTTACTCATGTAATCACGGATGCAAACTTGTTCTTTAGGGCTTTGGCAGCTCAACAGCGAAAGACCCTAGTTAGTCTTGTTTCTTCCTTTGTAGAACAAGTTATGCTTGAAGTTATTCCTGTGTTGCTTCTGTTCATTCTCAGATTTCTTGTTTGATTTCAAAAGCTCTGACCAGGCTTCAGAATTCTGTGGAAGAATAGTGCTTACTTAAATCTTAATTACTGAGTTGTAAATACCCAAATTTTATTAGATTCCAAACAATCTTTCAGAAGCCATACATAAACTGAAAGCAATGTTTGGAAGCAGTTACACAAAACATTTTATTAGTACAAGTTTTATTGCTACTACATTTTATACACTTGAACCTCTGAAGTAGTGATGATAAATATTACAAAATGACAAGTTATTACAGGAATTCATTCATCAAATGCTTAAAATACAACTGAGTAATTTTTGCAGTGCAGCTAGGTAATGCTCTCTAGTGGATTTCATAGTGTTTTCTGTGCTGTTGAATTAATTTCAGTTAAACCCACAGTCTTTTGCATAATATGAGGCAGCTGAATGCATAGAATTGTAACTTCTCCTTTCTTCTTCCTCAGAAATTTGTGGATTTTTGTCTCCAAGTTTACAGAATTTGATGCCAGAAAGCTGCACAAACTCTACAAACATGCAATCAAAAAGCGCCAAGAGTCTCAGGTAGTATTTTTGGACCCTCTTTAAATATACAAGTGTGTATTTTCTAAGTGTTCCAGCATTTTAATGAGATTTAAAGCACACTTAGGAGCACAGAAAAGCACATGTAACTCAAGTAATTACTTTGTGTTTGTACTAATGTAGTCTGTTTTGTTAGGAACTTTAGAAATTTCTAAAGAATTCACATGAACTTTGTGGCTTACCAATGAGTTTATGTACTTGTCTCTTTTAGCAACACAATGACCAAAACATTAGCAGCAATGTGAATGCACATGTAATCAGAAATCCAGGTAAGAAATCTTAAGTATATTCTCATTCTAGTTACCCTACTTCTTAAGTTTATTTCATTTCATGTGCTGTTATCTATCTCCATGGTCCATATCCTGTACAATAATATATGATAGAGATAGGTTGATTAGTATAATTAAACTAGCTGAGTGAAATTCAGCTGAACATAGGCTGGGCTTGGGTTTAGTAGCGAGTTAGTTGACTATCCTTTAAAACAAATTGGAAACTTAATTTTTGTATTTAGTTTTGGGGTGGTAGAGAAGTCTACTTAAAACCTGTAAATTTTGTAGAAAATCTCTGCCTATTTGTAGTTGTTGTAATGTCACCATAGAAGTGACAGAGCAAGAGCACTGTGTTTTGAAGTCGTACTTTTTAATTAGTTCTATGGGGCATCTTTTATTGCTGAGTTACGCTCTTTTTTTTTTCTGTGTTCTCACACTTGCACTGTTGCAAAATGTTACACAAAAAACACATGTGTTATCGTGGATTTAAAATCAGCATATTATAGAAACGCTAGTAAAAGTATTTCATTAACTAGTTGTGCAGGTAAAATGTCTTTTTTTTTTGTTAGGCCCTTCCTCTCTAGAGAGGAAGTTGGTACCATTCTAAACCTACTCTACCAGAGGCACTACTCACTGATCATTTGAACCACTCTTTGATTCTTCATTCAGTTTCTAAGGCCAAAAAGCTCAGTTCCTGAGCCCTACACGTCTACATTTGGTTTGCATTTGCCTTCCTCTAGGGTTTCTTTCTGTTCACTCACTGTAATGCATTTGTCTTTCAACCACTTAGGTCATATTTCTGTCAAATTATAATTTCATTTTCACATTGCTTTAAATCTAACAGGTAGAAGTGCTGTTTAAATTAAGTGAAGAAAAGAATTTATAATGTGTGAGACTTCTTTGTAACCTCTGCTTTATTAAACAGATGTGGAAAGACTGAAAGAGACTACAAACCATGATGACAGTAGCAGGGATAGTTATTCTTCTGATAGACATTTATCACAATACCACGATCATCACAAAGACAGGCATCAGGGAGATGCTTACAAGAAAAGTGACTCTAGGAAAAGGCCATATTCAGCCTTCAGTAATGGAAAAGATCACAGAGACTGGGATCACTACAAACAGGACAGCAGGTGAGTTTTTGCAGCAGCTGTAAAACCTGTTCAGAATTCTCTTCCTGGTTTTGGGGTATGCATGCAGCAAGCACCTGTGCATTTGTGTCCAAAGCTTTTTGAGTAATGTGAAATTGCAAAGACAATATATCCCTAATGTAAATCAGTTGAACTGATATAACTCTAGTTTTTAGTGTGTGTTCAGTAGCACTTTTCTAAAGTAAAATCCTTTGGTTTTTTAGATACTACAGTGATAGTAAACATAGAAAGTTAGATGACCACAGGAGCAGAGACCACAGATCAAACCTGGAAGGAAACCTAAAGGACAGCCGGGGTCATTCAGATCACCGCTCCCATTCAGACCACAGGATACACTCAGATCACCGTTCCACTTCAGAATACAGCCATCATAAATCTTCCAGAGATTACAGATACCACTCAGACTGGCAAATGGACCACAGAGCTTCTGGTAGTGGCCCAAGGTCACCACTAGATCAGAGGTCTCCTTATGGTTCAAGATCTCCCCTAGGACACAGATCTCCATTTGAACACTCAACGGATCACAAAAGTACACCTGAACATACATGGAGTAGCCGGAAGACATAACAAAGACTGACATTTTCTGGACCTTCTTTTAGCCATATACAGTAAACTAACACAGTAATTGCCTTACATGACTTGAAAGATATGGACTGGATATTCTATCAGTAGCAGTATTGTTACTTCTTTCCAGGATGCAAGGTCTATTATCCCAACAGAAGAAAAATATTTTTGTATTTAAAGTTTATGCTGCACTGTGCTGCAAATGTTGTGGCACTTTTTTTTAAGAAACGGAAGATGTTTACTTTTACAGGGACCTCAACACTGCCCCTTTCAGACTGGATCTTACTATAAAACTCTTCACGTCAAAGTTGTTTTAGGCTGAACACAGATTAAATTATGTTTGTAAATGAACATTTAAACACTGACCTGTGCTTATGTTTCAGGAAAGAATGGGGGATTTATTTTGTTTTATTTCTTAGTAGTGAACTCTCAAGGACTTGTTTCACTTTCCAAAGCTACTTGTTTACATTGTACACTGCGACCACCTTGCCGCTTTTCATCACAAGCTTGAATATTTAAATTCTGTACCTACAGTTGTAAAATAGCCAGGATTTCTCCTGTTTGTGATCAATTATAATGCCTTTTTATGAAACAAACAAACAACAACAAAAAAAACCTACAACAAAAAGAAATTTAAAAAAAAAAAAAAAAAAAAGAAAAACGCAACAAAACAAACAAATGGCTGTAAATTATTGTAAAATAATTAAATGAGCTTTTTTTCCCCTCTCAGGCTTTTTTTGGCTGTTGCTTCTCCCACCAACTCAGGCCTTCTTTTCACAAAGTCAGTATACTTACATGTTTTAATAAGATATCTTGATGAAGTCAGAATGTAAAAGAGGGGAAAGGGGATAAAGGGGATATTCCATTTAGTGCTCCTTTTTTATTGAATACTTTAGATACCTGTTTTTGGTTGTTTTATTTTATTTTTTTTCTATTAAACTGTCAGTGTTGTGATTGTTGTAATGAAACAGTGAGAAATATCCAGCTCTAAACTATGCTCTGGAAAGCTTTTCAGGTGCATTGGTTTAAAGAAGAAAGTGTTCTATACCTGAACACTCCAAAACCCAGATCAGCCAAGATTTATTGTGAATCCATTTGTTTTCCCTCTTTAACATGGGCAATAATATCAAATGTGCTATGCAGCCAGTTAATATTTTAGAAGATTTGAATGACTTTATTAACAGAATTGTTACAATGCACACTGATTGTACATAGATAACTTCTATCTGACAAATTAAATTTAACTAAAAGGATGTGTGGGCTCTTGTAGTTTTCTGCTGTGTTTTGCTGTACAGGGTACCTTTTCCTCGGTTTAAACTCCTGAAGTACTAAATGTTAATACACACCATCCTATGTTAGAGAAGGTATCTAACTCGATGTTTAGTGGTTGATGTTAAGCAGTTTTTCCAGCTAACCAGGTTTGTATGAACACATTGAGAGGGAACTAAAATCTGTCCATGGAGTGTCGGGATCTCAGTGTAGGCACAATTTAGGTCGACTAGGTTAACACTATGTAAGCTAGTTTATGGTGGGCTGTAATTTGGTAACTTAATAGTTCTTTGTATCTTAGCTTTTACCTTCTCAGATTTAATGAGGTTTTGCAGATTTTCTGCTAAAAGCAGAAAAACTTTTCTTGCTGAAGCAGTGTTTACCTGTGGTGCCTACTAAGGATGTAGGTCTGTGCTGTAGCTACTGCTGAAAGTTTAGAATATGCTGCATCTCAAACCATGGTGTGAATCTTGCTGCTTGGGAAGTGAACGGGTATCAATATAAAGCATACAGAGAACAGTCCCATCAGATCTGATTCGCTATCAGTGAAGCTGCATTATGGCACCATGATCTTTCATGTCTAATGAGACAGCCAGTCTGCACCTGTTTTTATATCCCAGGTCTCTGAGAAAGAAAGAACTGGTGGCTTTGATGGTCAAGATCTTTGCCTCTTTTGGTTTGATCATATTTGCAGATTTACAAATTACATTCACGGTAATTTTAAGTCTTCCTGTGCTTGTTTTGATGAAGTTATAAGTACAAGGCTTGATGACAAGAGATAGCCTTGGTTACTTACAACACTGCTAATGGTGCAAAGCTTACCGCTTAGGGGTAACCATCTCCTCTGCTAATAAGCCATTTAAAATTCGTTCTCTGTGTGCTCAGTTCTGTTCTTTGTTTTGTAATGAAAGATCTGTGGTCATTGGTACTGAGAAGTCTGCTTTTTCTCTACTAAAATTCCAAGGAGTGTTTAAGTTCTCAAGTATGCATTTCACAGCAGCCTTTTGGCTCAGATCTTTAGGTTGCTTATCTGTATGATGTATTAGGAAGTGAGAATTCTCTTGGCTGGAATAGGACACATCTGGTGTGGCCCCTGATAAAAAAATTCAGCTCTCCCATCTACCATGCATGTTAAAATTCTGTCTTAATTGTGTTACGTATTTTATATCCACCCTTCTCGTTACACCAAATACATGCATATTTATATATACTCTTTCCAAGAGACATACAAAACATCAAAAATGCATTGCTGCTGTTAAGTTTTAAAGATGGAACTGCATTTCTGTGACTGATTTCCATTCATTTACCTGCTCTTGTGTTGGCATCACAACTTACTAGTGCACAGTGCTCATGCTTCACACGTTTTTGATCCTTGAGGGTTCCATAGTGTCTGAGCAAATGCTTCTGGTGTGTGAGAAGGACTTCCACTGCTGTCAGCTAGATGACTTCCACAGGTTTCAAGCACCACCCACAAAAGGGTGGCAGGAACATGACACTTACCAAAGGGTGAATGTCCCTAACTGCTGCTTTGAGGCAAGGACAGCACAGCAACCTAGAGGGCAGCTTCCTAGGCTGAGTCAATGTGATGGTGGCGGCATGCCTTATTTTTAGAACTTGCTCAGCTTATCTCATCTTGGCCCTGTACAGTGTTCTGACATCAACAAATGAACCTTACCATTTAGCTCTTAAGGTATATTTCAAGTGGGAACTGCACTGATATAAAAATGTATGAGCCTAATATATATATTTTTTTATGTCTTAGTTAACTTTCAGTACGGTATGTATTGTAGGTGGGTGGGTTGTTGGTTTTGTTGTTTGTTTTTTTTTTACAGAAAAGTCATCAGTGCTCAAGTGTCTATTTTTCAGTTCAGAATGTCATTACTAATGGGAGCTGATTAAGAAATCCGTGTGTATATACTGTGGTTGCTTATTGGGCTCTTCCCACTGCTGCCCAGCGACAGGAAAAAGGGCAATGGACAAAAACTGGAATACGGGAAGTTCTATGTGAACATGTGGAAACTCTTCTTCACTGTGAGGGTTCAGAGCACTGAACAGGCTGTGGAGCCTCCTTCTCTAGAGATATTCAAGGCACCTGGATGCTTTCCTGTGCAACCTTTTGTATCATGTCTACAGAAGGAGGTGTCGGTAGGCAGTCAGTGGATGTCTGTTTTACCCAGTGATCATAAAGCATTTCCCAACAGCAAAGCGTGTTACCACCATGATTGAATATAAAGAGGGTATGGATCAGTTTGCCCACCACATGGTTACAGGAGGCTTTGCAGCACTTTGGGAAAAGGACAGCAGGGCACACACAGTCTGACACAGAAATTCATACATCACACAATCCCAGACCACGTTTGAAGAACATCCAGTAACGGGATGTATATTGAAAGGGCAGCGGGCCAGTCCTGGCTGGCAAACTGTAGAATGACACATTCACACCAAGGAAACTAGCCCCAGTGCTACCACTTCTGTTCTGGAATTGGTTTGTAAACATTCCATGCAGCACAGTGCCTTTGAATGTGAAGTTTGCAAATGAAAGCCAATGAAAATACGCTGTATTGACTAAGGCCATGCAAAATATTTTTTGTGTTTAGGATTTCCTGCCAAAAGCATTACTCCTAAATCTGAGCAAATTGGTAGTAACTATCTGTAGAAGCTGTGATTTGCTGCAGCTGATACCTCACAGCTAGAGGGGTACAAACTCCAGTTTAGTGCCCATACCATTAACTGCAAAGTGACCAGCTTCCCCCAAGGCCTCCAACCCGCTGCACTTGCATGTGCAGCCTTTCCACACAGTTTCCCTTTTTGAATGTGCAGCTGTCTCTGCTGCAAGCCAGCACCTGCCCTTGCTCCTGGTTGGCTGCAAAGTCTTTATGCAGCCATGAAATGAAAGTGTTCATTCTCATCTTGGCGAGGATTCCAGAAACTCAGAGCTCTTCTCCAAAAGGCATGGAGGATGTACTCAGAGTGGAAGGAGGACGTAACAAGGTTGAGCAACACGTTGTGTTATGGAGGAGTTGATAGAGGTAACCTGGAGGCTCACTGTAGTAACTGCCGGACTCAAAATCACCCAAAATGAAGGCGAGCAGGAGCAGCTGAGGTAGGCTGCAAGTCTGCTCCTGATCTGACAGCAAGGAGCTGGCAGAACCGCTAGAACTGGTTAAACCAGAGTGCTCGGGGGCACACGAAGAGGTTTTATGTGTGTTACAATGGCCCCGGTTCTGCTGGCAGTTTGGCAGATTGTTAGAGCAGCTTAATCATGGGTGAAATGCTGAAATAGGAATGCTGTCATCCTCAGAGCAGCTGTTGTCAAGGCCCGTTTCTTAAGCTCCACTAAAAGTGGTTTGTAAAGCACGTAATTAATTATTAACGACTTACTTATGGAAATCTTGAGAGATTTTAAAAGGTAAAACTCTTGGTCCTGCTAGAAGGTTGTGTGCACATCTAGTCTGACTTCATAAACGTGGAGCATGCTGAGATTATTAGTTTGATAAAGGTAAACATTCTTTTTGTCATGGGTTTTTCAGCAAGCTCAGTTTTTGTCTCTCCCTTGTCTGAGAATAAACAGCCTGAGGTGACATGAGGAAACCACATCTGATTGCATGTAAGAAATGAAGAGGCTTTAGTACTGCTGTACTCTAAGACCTCAACTGAGTTTTAACTGCAGTAATTTTAGTATTTGCTGAAGTAACCAGAGCATTTGGGAGAGAATCTTCTCTCTCACAACTTCACATTGGTCTCTCGTTTTGGCTGCCTTGGTGCTGAGTATCCACAATAAGGTTGCCAAGAGTCCAAGGCCTTTCAGCTCTAGAACCCCTAGAACCTGCTCCTTTTGTCACTATGGGCAATGAAGATGTTAATGTAAAATAGACATCTGTCTTGAATTTTTTAAGTAAAAATTAGAAGTTCGGGTTATGGATGTTTTTCCTGTAATGAAATCTGCAGATGGAATCTCTTTCCTGAGTGGAACAGGCAAGAGATCCGTTTGGAAAGGTTGCCAACAGGAAATTGTATTTCTCACTGAAGTCAATCAAATCTAGAAGGATGATTGATATTTCAGTCTTTTTTTTTTCCAAGTGTGAAAGTAAACAAGGCTAAAAAATGACCCTCATCTGCCAGGATGTTAGGGGTTCATTTCCTCCTGCCAATTCTAGAAGCACCTGTCTCTAAATAAATGAAATGGATAGGTGGTGCAGCACTGGAACAGACTGCCCAGAGAGGTTGTGGATGCTCCTGCTATGGGGATTTTCAGCACCTGTTTGGAGGCTTACCTGTGTGACCTACTGTGAGGTGCTGGCTTTAGCAGAGAGTTTGGATGTGATGATCTCTTGAGGTCCTTTCCAATACCTGTAATTCTGTGAATCATCTCTGTGACTCTGTGACAAGTTGGGATCTGGTCATTCATTAATCTTAGTGGAAGGAAACATGGAGGGAAAGAGATATACTTCAGTGTGAGTGCTAATGTCAAAGCTATGGCTGTGTTAGGTTTTAGCTTACTGAGTAGGAATTTTAGTGAGACAGTGGGAGCGCTCTCCATTTGCCCCAAATGTTCTGTATTGTATTAAACTAAATGCTTTGTCAGTCCAGTCACAGTAAGTACAAGTTGCTGTATTTACTGAGGGCACCTGTTGAACCTTAGGTCTCTTCCACCAAGCTTCATGTTTGGAAACATGTTTGGAAAGGACTTGGATTGTCCTCATTTTCTCATGGTCTTTTCCACCGCTCACAGATGTGACCACAAATCAGCCCCATTGCAGATCCTGTAAATTTTTGCTTGCATGTTTCAAATGTTCCATTTACTAAGCTTCATTTCATTTTATTGTATTAACTCAGATTATAGTGAACATTATATTTTCACCCCTATTCTGCTCTTCAGTCCTCTCATATGCTAGAAATATGTTTGAATAATCAGGGATTCACTGTCATCCCGATGGAGGGAGGAAGCATCCCTCCTGTTGCCACATGCTTGGAGGTGACCAGACCATACACCATGGGCAGCATCTCAGCTGAAGGCCAACCTGATAATTCACAGCAAGTTCCTGTTGTCACACTCCATGGCCGTGGCAGCCCAAAGGCTGAAATAAATCTACATACAGACATTCATAAGAGCAGTCATGCACAAACATGAAAAGTCTCTCTAAGCTGGCTATCAACAATCAGTAATTTCAAAGAATACCCTACCCTGAGTACTGTTAATGAGGATGATTTCCTTTCCCGTAGCATTGGGAATGCTTGATTCTTCATTACATATTAAACATTTGCTGATAAACCACAAGGTTCTTTGCATTTATTTTTAAGTTCATAAGTAGTTCAGTTTGGATTTTCATGCTTCTCAGAGTCTGCGCATTTTCCTGAGACCTATTCATATGTAAAAGACATATGCTAGATGTGCACTGCCTTCCAGAAGGGACCCATCTTCCCACAGTGAATGCCAGCACTGAAAACTTGGGAATGAGACAGCTGCATAATTAATTTCAGGTCTCTCTAGACTGTAAAGCGAGCCTTCAGTTTTACTTTCCCACTGAAGAAATACTCAGATTCTCAAATGATCGCTATGGCACAAATACAACTAGGTTGTTGTAGCTCTTTCTTGCTAGGTTGTTAGAAATGTGCATTTCTAGGAAAGGTCACAATGTCAGGAAGAGGGGAGATGGATAGATAGATAGAAGAGAGAAAAGAATTACAGAGCTCAGAAGAAGACCTTTGAAGTGAATGCTGCAGCTCACATTTAAAGAAAGCGAAACTTCTGTTGTGGATCTGGATAGCAACATGGCTGCACTGTGAAGTCCTTAAGGTATCTGAAGGGTGAACGACAGAGTGACACAACCACATGAGGAATTAGTGGCGTAGGCTGACCAACAAAAGATCCAGGGTGAAGCAGACAGGTGACACCAGCAGGACAGGAAGGTGCTAAGCCCAAGAAGATGCATGCAGACAAGAATGTGCCAGGTGGCCAGAACGATGCGTGAAGGTCTCACACTCTTTCTGGAATCATCTCTCTACACCCTAATCCATGCACCATCAGGAACAAGCAGGAGGAAGTAAGTGATCTACATCTGACTGCTGGTGTATCATTCCACTAGAAACACAGAGATGTGGTACAATGTCTTGTATGACTGAACACTGTGCTGGGTGGACGGGGCTCTTTAGAAGGCACAGCCTGAGAAGGTGAGAACAGAGATTTTTTCCTTTACATGAGGGAACACTGGGGAAGCATGGAGATCTACCTGGGGGCAGGACAAAGTAGGTGACATTGTGGTGGTATCTGCAGTAGCCCGAATGAGCAGGAGTATGTGGTAGACGAGGCTCCATTCAAAGCTCTGATCCCAACAGGGGACTTGAAACACTTTGATACCTGCTGAAAAGGTAGCAGCACAGACTGTGAGTACACTTGTGATAACACTCTGATCCTGAAAATGTAGCATTATCTTACCATTATTCAGTCAGTGATGACGTAGTTCCAGCCCCAGCTGAAACAAAATTTGGTTTTGTCATGGTTTTGTAATTTTGTAATTTTGCTATCAGTATTCCACATCATAACATCATGTCAAGTATGGATACTTCTGTTGAATGTGCAGTCCACAGAAGAAAACTACATATTCCAGAGGACTTAGCAGAGGATGGTTCCCTGAAACCATGACACCTGACCAGGAATCGAACCCAGGCCTCCAGGGTGAGAGCACCGAATCCTAACCACTAGACCACCTGGGATATGTAGTTTTCTTCTGTGGACTGCACATTCAACAGAAGTATCCATACTTGACATGATGTTATGATGTGGAATACTGATAGCAAAATTACAAAATTACAAAACCATGACAGGTTTGCACATAAGTGAGCTATGACTGAGGCTTTTCTGATTCACCTGACACCTGAATATCACACCAAACCCTTTTTGCTAGGGGATGAGGTGTTGAGAAGTCCATCTGAATACCCCTTGTGATATAGAAATGCTACAAAGATTACCCAGCAGTTAGTTCCGATTCACACATCATAGAGTTGGTCGATGGATAGAAGCACAATCTCTGGCTCTTCCTTAGCTCCACTGTAAATATTTTTTTCTGCAGCTGCAATTTGTAGGGAAAGAAACAAGCCTGGTATGGTAATATCCTGACAGAATCAAGTTTGTCCCGGGAGAAAGAGTCATTTATTGCAACTCATTTGCCACCATCTCTCAGGAGAATTTGTCAGCCCTCACTGCAAGTAATTTGTAATAAGGACAAAAAACATTCCGGTTGCTTTCCAGAACCCAAAAGCAAAGACCTTTCCTCTGGTCCTCTTGATGCCACCACATAGCCCTGTTCTGTCATTTGATTACCTTGTGCAGCTAAGAGGTGGGACATGGAGCTTTGGTGGAGCAATGAGTCTCAGTTTTTGCTTTTCAAAAGTGACAACTAATTACATTATTGAGCCCCTATTCTGAAAAGGATCAAGTTGATGAGCAAGCACACCATGAAGGGCAATGAAACTGAATGTGTTGTGAAAGTAGTGTGCTGGCAGTAATTATGACTGTCTCAGAGGAACATGACTGGCTTCTCTCAATTTCCACAAAGATTTTCCCCATCTTTGAAAAGCCAGCTTCAAAATGGATATAGATGTACTGACTTTGATTACTAGCCTGGGAACTGCTTTAAGAGACTGCCAGTATTCTAGAAGGCTGTCAAAAGCAAGGAAATTCAGGTGGAAGGCTGCCAGCCTTGTCTTTAACTCACTGTTTCATACAGTTACTCAAAGTTTCTCATTATACATGCTCTGACACAGAGCTTTTAAGTATATCACCCAGAACAAGAATCTCAGGACCACAGTCTTGAGCACCATTGCGCTGCTGTTGTTTGGCTCCTCCTTTTGGAAGTTAATTGCCTATGTGAGTATAAGAGGCACAGGGGAAATAAAGTCATGTGAAAGAAAATGAACAAGCTAGCAAGTATGGTTTAAACACAGCTCTCTAATCTCAGAGCAAGGAAAAAAGTTATACTGGATAAAGGTGGTTGTGGTTTCAGTGTGTTATCATCTTCTGCTTGAAACCTGCCATCAGCATACCACGGATCTAAATTTGCATAGGACTAATTGAACCAGCCAACTAAACACCTGCATGGCAAAATCTGGACCCATCTGCAAGAGGAGGATTTTGTTAATCTCTGGAGATTACACCCTTTAATAGCTGAGGAATTTAGGCACCTAGATGCAGTACTGCTGTCCCCAGAGTGCCCGCATGTGGCTGTTGCCTGATCTGGAAGGATCTGAAGTGCCTCAAATTTCTGTATTAAAATGTACAACCATCCTAAATTACTGCTTCTGATTACATACCCACACCACCCCCAAAAGGCTTCTACGATCTGAGCAGTCCTGTGCTATCTTCTGCCTCCATCAGAGGGCGTGCTCTTCTGTGCTTGCCCTTCTTAAGGATTCAAGTCTTGCAGGCATTTTAATTTGCCACTAGGTTTCCAGATCTCAAGCTTTTTGGTTTTTATATCCCACTGTGGTTTTAGCTGGATGTTTCTTCACTTAACCCCAGGAATGGGATAGGCATGATCCACATGCAGAAGGCTACACTGCTCGGAGTCCTCGTAGAAAATCTTCAGGTGTAGGAAAGTGAGAACACAGAGCTGTGCTAACCCTCCTGCTTCTCATAGGCTGCACTGAATTACAATTGTTTGAATTATATTTGTTGGGGGTGGACGTCGGAAGGCATTGCTGAAAAGAGAAGGGTGAACTCAGGTCTGGTGGTTCCTTGACAGGGTGAGGTACTTTGTGTCAGGAAGGTGTGAGAAGGATTTTGATCATAAGTGTTAAAACGTCATCATACAGGTGATGTTTGGAGCTCAGAACAAAGCTCTGGTAAAGGCAGAGGATAGAGCTTCCCCTAGAGTTAAGGGATGCTGCAGCACTAAAGCAATGCTCCACGCCATGTGCTCAGTGTATTTTGCAAGGGTAACATAAATGAAGAAAGGACCAGTTGTACTCCTGCTTCATGAGGACAGGCTGAATGCTTGTTCTGTGGGCAAGGAACAGGGGTGAAAAGGGTGGTGGATGTGCTGTGTTCCCAACGGGGAAAGGCCTTAGGTTTTAGAGGGCCTACCCACCAAACAAATCTAACGTTGCAAAATGGTGACATGAGCCAAAATAGAAAGCAGGAGCTCTGTGTACATGCAGATTTGCGTGCACACAGACTTGGCAAGAACTTCAGTGAAAGCAGCTTTTCCAAAAAGATGCCAAAATCCTTATCACCTGGAGAAATTTTATTCATGATAGTAAAATAGCCTGTATTACTATAAAATACTCCACCAGAGGTCAGTATACTGCCATTTAGCTGCTGGCAGTTTAGATAACCAGTGAAAATATCCTCTATGGGTGGCTGACATTGGAAGTTTATTCTTAGGTAATATACAGCAGCACTGCACAGAAATCTTGGCTAAAAGGGATGCACTGGGCCTGGCAATGACTGAGCATGAGACACCTCACCACAACTGCCAGGATTCACAGCTCCCAGCTGTCTGAAGGAAGCACTGGTAACACTGGAGTTCCCTCCTCCACTGGAGCTCACAGTTCAGTGTGCATCTTCATTGTATTGCTGTCAGAAAAGGAGCTCCACTTGGATGACTGTAAATGATCACTATGCATCAGGTCTGGGAGATAGATAGTGTTGTGCTGGGCAGGACTTGGGCAAGCTTGTCTCTAGCAGAAGTAGGTATGCCCAGGTAGGAGCTGACATTTATGCACCAAGCCTGAATTCCTTTGTTTGACATCAGCTTCATGTCAGGGTGCCTCCTCTACGAAAGGACATCCGTGATTTCAGCCATCCTGCAATAGCTGGCTCCACCAACTGCAAAGAAAGTCTACATGATAATTCCTCTGAACTGTGGGGTAATGTCTCCCTATTGCACCCTGCACCTTTGCCTCTTCTAGGGCACCCAGGGCCTTGCTGGATGAAGCTGTCACTTTGCAGCAAAGCAGAATGACATTAGAGAATAGCTCCAGGCTGCTGGGGCACCAGTGCTCACTCATGGTGTGAAAGACGGAGTCTATTCTGCAGGCAGAGGCCTGATCTAGTGGGTCACAACCCTGGCCAAAGCAGGGCCTTGGGGCTAGATTATGTCAAAGGTCCCTTCCAACCCAAGCAATTCTGTGACTGTGAATTTCAGCTTGCCAACTCTCACCATCACCTGCCAAAGACAAGGAGCAAGTGGGGCAAATGCCTGCGTGCAAACTAGGCTGGCAAACCACATGGGGAACTGGCTCAGGTGCAGGCAGCACCCCTAGAGGTGAGTTACGCCACCCTGCTCAGTGACCCCTTGAGGGGCTGTAGTGGGTTGCGTGAATCTCAGGTTTTTGGTGTGGGCTCCATGCACACAATGGCTGCCTTCTTCCTTTGTAATCAACAAAATATTCACACTTTGGATAGAAAATGGGCTATTTTTTTTTTTTTTTACTGTTATGTTGTAAGAAAAAAAAAGGAGAAAAAAAAAAAAGTGGGAATTAAGCTTTAGAACTGCAGGAATCAATTTCTGTAATCGAAACTACTGTCACTCCAGATGTAGCAAGTGTCCTTTCTGTAGCTAGTTACCAGGTCTGAGCATGACCCCTGTGTGTACCCACAGTATGTAATCAATCTTATGGTCCACAGTTGATTTACTAATGAGCAGGTTTTAATTTCAATGAAGTGTAATTTACAAACGTAGCCAGATTAAAATAATTCTGAATCAGATCAGAAGCATTTTCTACCAACATCATTAATTTAACTGCTTACCTGTACTTGATTTGTAGCTATGCTGCTCTGAAAGCAGGCTAATGAATAAGAATGATAAAATCTAATGAACAACATTGGCCCACGTAATCCTCAATTGTTTTTTAAATACAGTTGAGAAGAACTAGCAGCATGAGACAGAGAAAGCTAATCTTGCAAACCACAACAGAGAACACCATTAACAAAGGAGTCACTACTAGTCATACCTAGGCTTTGTATCGATAGCAGTCTTTAATAGCTGTAGAACGGGGAACAGACAGAACAGGGAAAGAGAACACTTTGTAACAGTCTAGACACATAGAGGAATTTTAATATCCCGAAGCATGAAATCTTCACTGCAAAATTTCAGCTATACTCATATACTCATTGTGATGAATGCAAAAAATGAAACTGTGCAATGGCTGTCACGAAAGAGAGGAAAGCCACATGTTTATTTAGTTTATTTTCCTAAATGCATCCCCTCATGAGACACTCATTAGGTGGAGCAAAGCTTGCAACATTACTAGCTTCACTCAGGGTGTATCTCAGGAAACAGCTACTTCCACATCCCCAAAATCCATAAAACAAATGCATGGTATTGACAATACTAAGACTTAAGTAGGTGAAGATCTGTTCTCTGGCAGGAGAGCAGCAGTTTCAAAGGAAATGAACTGATGTGCTTGGATACTGAAGGGCCCCAGCGTGACCACAAGAACGAAAGATGGATCGTTCTCTCGCACTGCACTCCTCCAGGTTGTATCCCATTTAACCGGTACTCTGTGCAGACTGCTCTTCCAGTCAGGTTTTGCAGGAAGTGAAATGTGAGACAGAAAAGAGAACCTTTGTTTGGACTGTCAGCTTAGTGTACCATTTCCCTTTGTGAGGGCAGCCTCCTTCAGAAGCCATACATACACACAAAACGAAGGATTAAGCACCTGGTACTCTGCTCAGTTCCGTGACATGCTTCCAAGGGAGGTTATCAGTCACCACAGCTACAGAGAACTATCCTCAGCTGCCAAGAGCTCTGTTAGCAAACATTAGAAGATTAAAACTCTTATCAGAAATACCCTAGAAGAGCCTTAAAACAATCTTTTGAATTAACCACTAACATACATGTAATCAGCTAACATTTTAAAGACATTTAGAAATAGCTTACTAGCTGCTGCATTACGTTACTGATGATAAAGCTGTATTACTTTCAGCAGAGCTTGTGGTGGTGGATCATCACACTGAAAGTAAGTTCTTACAGCTACAACAGCCTTCTTTCATGGGCACTTAACATAAGCACATTTAGAGCTCATGTTGCTTCCTACAGCCATTTGTTTCCACAAAGCATTTCAGTGATGCATTATCTACCACGTAAGACTGTTCCCCCACATCTATACTTCTAGCCATAACAGAAGCCTCACAAAATAACAATCAATCGTGTTTATTAGGCCTACCACTCTCACTGTTTGATATAACTTTTGAGCCTTGTTTCCAGTTTTCCTTTCCACACTGTGATTACCATTCCAGTTGAATATCACAGCTATCATGTATCCTTATCATCATGATACAAAATGTTATTGTATGGATTCTTCTGTACCACTTGTTCTTTCGATGCCTCAAGTTCCTCTATGGAGGTTATTCTGGTCTAAGAATTTCCCAATAACTTTAAAGAAGGATTTTCATCATTATACTCTTCAGGGTGGGCACAGCACCGGGGCCTCTGTAACCTGCTAAAGTTCTTCTAAGCATCTCCCCCAGTCACTGCAAAAGGAATTGTGCCAGTGGGGTTCTGAAAAGGTAGTTCCTACTGTTGGGTTACCCACACACAGCATCCTCAATATACTGGCCTGGTTTGCAGCTGCTGGCCACAGACTTCACTATGCATCTTTAGCAGAGGGGAAACAAGCATCTCAAGATAATACAGCAGTGGTCCTCAGCACGTTCCTACACAACAAGCAATGGCTAGGAAACAAATTGGGGCCTCAATTACAGACTGCTCACCCTGTGGATAACTCATATCCCCAGTTTCCCTGCACCCCACCAGGGGTCACTAACACCACACTACAGACGCTCCTCACCAAGGTAGGTTAACTTTATTCTTCTATCATAATAATTTAAAGTATTTACACACTGCACAGCCACTCTTTTACACTAACATATACTTACTGGTATATTCATGAACCACATCTAAACGTTTTTGAAAAGACTGACACATTTTAGGGTTTCCAAGCATGAAAATAAAATCTGCAGCCTTCTAAAAGACAGCCATTTGGAGCGTGTGTGAAAAAACCACTGTTCCCTCTAAGCTTAAGTTTTCTCCAGAGACCATTCACTAGCTTCAAAATATCCACATTTGGCATTAGCTAAAGCTCTCTTGGCAATGGCAGACTTCAAGAATGAACATGTGCAAATAACATTTTCTCAAGAAATCCCACAGCAGGAACAAGAAAACGGAAAACTCTTCAGGGGAAGTACTACATTTCTGAAATGTTATTTATCTGAAAGGATCACAATTTAATGCACGTATACATATCTGTTGTATATGTATATACACGCTGGATCCAGGGGCAGTGGAAATTAAACGGAATGCAGAGTCTGCCCAAGTATTTTGTGCATCACTGCAGCAATGCCAGGCTTGTCCATCAATTTTCAGCCACGCGCCCTTTAAATTCAGAGCAGAGATAAGGATGCTCTGCCACACAGAACAGGGAGAACCCTGTCACCATCAGGAGAAACTTGGGAAAAATCACATAATCAGACACAGCACAAATCCCTAAATCTAAGTCACCTCAAACAGCACCATCATCTAGTTTGACTGACAGAACAAGCTGCCGGTCAGTCTAGATCAGAAGAATTTTTTATTTAAACCTTCTGCCTTAACTCAGTTCTATGTTCATCTCAAGAATTTCCTTGAGAACAACACCTGCCTGTGGTTACACATCCAATACGGAATTGGTAAGTTTCCTTCTGAAGATTACTGCTGCTCCTATGAGCAAACAGTCTCTAACCCGGACAGAACAAACTTCATAAAAACTCCAAGTTCTTGTTCCTTGAATAAACTACATCTCAATCCACTAAGGCAAACAACAGTACAAGTTCTTTAAGAAAGGCAAACACTAATTGATCTTGTTCAAAGAGCAAGTTTAACTAGCCTCAGATGAACAGCTTCAGGAGTGAAACAAGCCTGTCCTGGAGTTGGAGTACTGCAGCACACAATAAGGCTTCCGTTTCTTGGAGCAGACTGAGGCATCACATAATACCAGCCTTTAAGCCACAGAATCATTGTTCCTATAGCTCCTCAGTAACCGCAGTCAGAACTGGGGCCCTCACTCCTCTCCCTTATTTTAACGTGTTGATGTAATTAACACCTACGAAAGGAGACAGAATTCAGGCATGTGACTTCTCCATGACCATCTCCCATAATGAGTTAACCTTTCAGAGCAGAATCAGCTGTGGTAGTAACTTTGAAAAGGAAATCTTACACCCTAACACAAAGACCATTAGAATCTTTCAGCATAGTCTCTCCCACGGCTCTAAAAAGCTACCAGGAAATTACATACATAATTACAGGACAAGAGAAGTGCTGTCTCTACAGTAAGCGTAGAAAATATCCCCATTAATTAATACAGTAAAAAAATTTGTTTAACTAAGCAGTACCTAGGCAGAGTACTGTAGGTACATGTTTATATGTATAATACACAGTTACTCAGCTACACACAAATATTTAATATATAAAAAATAAAGTGCTTTCTATCAGGTCCCAATGCAAGGACATTATAAAACATTTCACTGACTGTAAAACAAACAGATACAAAGAATACGACATCCAACATACATAGAACAGTTAACACAATATGTACAATCTGGTGGACGTCCCAAGACAAAACATCCCTTCATATACATGGTATATACATATATACTCATCTTTACTCAATATATTATGACAATATATATTTCAAAACTTTGTTAGAGACAAAAACAAAACAAAAACCCTAAAAAAATGCAACAAGGATCAAGCACGCAAGTCCAACACTGACAAAGGATTTGCTACCTTTGCCAACACCACCATCTCCACTGCTGGGAAAGATATGCCAGCGCTCTTTTCTGGGGTGCAGTGCCTCCACATCCTGCAAGGCACTGTGAGCGGCAGCCGTGAAGTTAGCATCGCCAGTGGTGAGGAGGTCAAACACACATGAGTAAAAATAGATGTCCTTCACCAGCATCTTCTCATGGCATTTGGCGGTGGCAGTTTCCAGTGTGTATGCTGACCACGGACGAGCAGCGCCTGCCTGAGGGAGAACCTGTCCTCTCACAGGCAATGGCAAGTGGCCACTGTCATCAATGCGCTCACTTGAAGGGCAGCCGTTCACACACAGCTGCAGATCTTGACTCTCCTCATAGGCCATGGCCAATTCTTGAGGCATGCGAATGGCCAGTGTTAAGTAGTGCCCGAGCTGACGTATATACACTGTTGTCCCGATGTATCTGGCATGCATTTCGACGTATTTGCCGCTGACTTTATCCACAATCTGCAAGCTCTTGGTGTTCCCATCACCTCCACCTGTTGTACCATCAACAAAAGCTGCAGGCAAGTCATCAGACACTGCTTGATATACTTTCTGATCTGTGCAGTGTTGGTATGATTTAAAGATAATAGTTATCTGGAAAAGAGAGAAAAAGAATAAAGAAAAGTTAGTGATTATAGGGGTAAAAAAAAAGAAAAAAGAAAAAAAAAAAAAAAAAGGAGTAATTGGAATCCCTTTTTCATTTTGCACCCAAGATTATTTGGTACTGACTACCCTCTAGTTCATACCCTGATCTTTTTCCTCATTCATACCCAAGCAGAAAACAGCCTGTTCACATGCTTAAAGCAATATTTTCCCAGGTGGCAATTGTTAAATTTGTTCTTAACTTGGCCTGGAAGCAGGACTATTAGCATGTGGCAACTGCAACAAGGTCAGGAAAGGAAAAAGCTGTGTATTTAATTAAGCATCACAACTGCCTCCTGCCTGATGGTTTCTTAACACTTTGGAATGCATCCTGCAGTCACAGATGAGCATGCCAAGTAATTCCCGCACTGCTAGCCACTACAGCAGAACTGGACTGAACTGTGTGAAAGCACAGAAACGACCACAAGGACTAGGCTTCCTTCACACACAATATTCTCATTGCCTCTTTCACAGTGACTGCATGACCCCAAACAGAGTCCTCATTGCTTCCTGGCTGCACTGCCAGGATTAGTGGTGTAAGACTGCCATGAAGGCAGTGATGTGTTTGTGCCAGCCACCAATACAACAAGCGCTGAGGGGAGATACATGACTTGGGAAAAGAACGAGTCCTGGATCCAGGAGCATGTGGATGTGACACTTCAGTCTGCTGCTGTTAGGGAACATGCTGGTGGAGGACCAAAGCAAAACTAAGAGATACTTTGATTACTTTCATCCCGGACAAGACTGAGAGTACTCCAAGATATACTAGAAGATATTTGCAAACTAGTAAAAAGTAGTAGAAAAGTGTAACTTTTCTTAAAAACTACTTTATAACAAGCTCATGTTTTGATTTCACTTGGCCTGCTTACTTCTATACAACAGGTTTTGTTTCCTGCCATAAACAGCTCTATTACAGATAGCTTGACTAAACCTCTAACCTCCTTAGCCTTACCCCTCCATAACAGTTGTAAAAGACAGAAGTCTGCCCTCCTCCTATTGTAATTACTTCTTGGAGCATGCAGCATCCCCTGAGCTGCACTCTCTTTACATTTGACATGTCCCTGTGAGTAGACACTCCCAATCTTTCTGTCCATCTCCCACCCACACAGGCAGCAATCACTGTTTTGACTCAATATGTATTCACTGGTGCAGTCTGAAACTTTCCATCAGTTTTTCACTTATACAGCTAGTTTGACTCAAGCCATATGGTAAACTAATAAGCATGCCACAGCAAAGCTAAGCTTGAATGCCTGCAACCAAGGTCCAAAAAATGCCCAAGAGCTCCTCTTGCTGTAAAGACTACCTCACGACTTTGCATTTCTTGAAGAAATTCACCGCCCTTAAGGAGTTACAGCTGAGATCTGTCGAGTGATTAGTATTTCTGCACATAACCTATGGCCTCATGCAGTAAACCGAGTGTTGCATTTTATAGAGCAGTTTCAAAGAAACAGATTTCTAACTCAGACTGCTCAGATGAAGGACCAATACTATCTCCTGGGGCACACTGATGTTGCTTTGAGATCAATGAATGATTTACATTCCTAGAGAAGCAAAGCTTCATGGCTCCCCAGCAACTGAACAAGTCTAGAGTTGAATGACAGATGAACAATGTGAACAAGAGGTCATGGTTTTACTGAGACACAGAAGTGGCAACTTTATAGAACTATTAAGCAAAGAACCTGGGCAAAATCTATCAGGAAGAATCAGACTTGCACCTCTATAACTCCTTCCTCTTGAAGACTGAAACACAAACACTTTCAGAGATAGACAGAGACAATCAGCAAGATCAGCAGTAACAGCTGCATGCTGAACGAGGAAGGCATGCCTAAGTGAATGGAGACTTTTACACTTCAGCATCCTCCCAGAGACCAGTAAGACTTAAGGACATGACCATGTTTAAATATTGTGGCTCAACACGTTAAGTTCGGACATTACATTTGCTGTCCTGTCATATCCACCTAATCAATCAGACAGATCAATAAATCCAGAGATTTGTAAAGCCATCCCCTTATCACCCACTCCTACATCAATCTGGCACCCTTCTAATAGGGAACATCAACAGCTTGTTGTAAAGGGAGATGAAGCAAGTTTCATTGCAAGGCCATCTCTGTTCAAATATTCAAGGTAACTTATTTTTCCCCCCCAATAAATTATGCATTCTGCTGTCTCAAACAAGTGTAGGAAGTGTTATATGCACACTTGTGCACAGGGCACTTTCTGAGATCTGTCTGGGTTGTCAGTGACTTATGTCACTGTCCATGGACTAGAAACTACCTGCCCTTTCTAAAGCTTAGCAGAGAAAACCCCAAATATAAGTGTCTTCAAATAAAAAATATTTTCTGAACACATCAGTATCTCAGCTTTGTTTTCTAGACAAGTAAAGGACTCATAATCTATGGTGGTGGGGAAGTTCAGAAGACATCCATATAAGGCTGCTTCAGAAACTTAACTGAGGGTGAGCTACACAAATCTCAGCTATAGTAAAGTTTCCAAAAACAAAAAGTCCCCCGTGCATTTAAGACACGCTTGAAATATTTCATTTTGGACATCATCTTCTGTCTGCTGCTGACAGACTGATGCTGGCAACATCATCCCCACAAAGTGTACTGATTGCACACACTGCTCAAACCACCACACACCTGCAAAATCTTTCAAGGATGGTGTTATTGAAAGTATAACTTTGGAGGCTGCCCACTGTTCTTGCAGGCCACTGTGTATCTCTGGTAAGTGCCTGGTTTGTATGCCCTAAACAAAAACATTTTTAACTCTGACTCCTTGCACTATCATATAACACTGTCCTGCTGCAAAGACAATGCCACAGGTCTGTATTTTAGAAACGTAACTACCAGTTGCTATTTCATTACTGGGGTAGGTTCTGCATGAATTAGCAGGGGGGATACAGGCCTTTGCCTGAATGTACAAACCAGTCCAAAAACTATCTGGAGATACAGATGTACACGGAAAACAGGCAGAAGGCATTTCAGAAAGAAGTTTCACACCATTAGAGCAGTGGTCCTCACATATTCCTGGGAGGCCTAAGAGGGAATCAGTGCAATCTGTGAAAGGCAGCTTTAGGATTTCATAGGTAGATAACTGCACAGGCATCCACGATGCTTCTGAAGGGGTTTTGCAATGCCATCTGAGAGATTTTGGAATTCATACGTACAAGTGAGAATGTTTGAAATCCAGCATGTTAAATAACCTCACAGCCTCCAACTAAGATTTTCACAACCTCTCTTTACAGAGGCCTGAAACAGTTGTGAAGCACATGCACTGATCTCAGAAATCAAGAATCATCCAGAGGAAACCACGTGAATAATAGCTCCCGACTACAGGTGGAAATGGAGAGATTTAACAAAGGAAAACCACAAGGGTTCACTGCAAAATGTGGATGCAACGTCTTCATTTCACTGGCTACTTCCTTTCTGTATATACAGTGTACGCTTCTGGATGAAAAAAAAACCACAACACAAAAGGTGCATTACAGATGCTGATGACAGCTCAGTACAGCAAACAGCACTATGCAGCAGGAACTCCCCATGTTTCTCTCATACACCCATGCACTCAAGAAAATGAAGGTGGCAAATAATCAACTTCAACATGTTGCTTGTGCCCAGGAAAGCTGTGCTGTTCTTCTGACTCCCTCCCAAAATACATGAAAGTAGCACATATTCACGGCAGTTTTAAATGAGGTTTCTTGATGGACAAGATCACCAGGAATGCATTGATGGCACAAGCACAGAACTGAGGCTTGAGACAGATGCAAACTGTGTCAAAAATAAAGCTCTGCATTTCTTTAAAAAGAGAGAGAGCTTATCTGCATCTTCCATACATCACACACGAATATGTGCCCCTCTATCAGTCATTATTATTCACAGCAAAAGAATCTTACTTGCTTGTATACGCTATGAACTGATTGATCATCAGTTGGTTACAATGAAAATTTAACTAGGAACAGGAACAACAGTCTGTCCAGATATTTCTTTTATGATGAAGAGTAATCAGGGAAAAAGCAGGTATAGGTAAATAAAGCATGCCAGCTGATGCAAGTTTTGAAGCTGCTGTACAATTAAACAATTCTACAGAAGAACCTCCAGTGTTCAAGGCTGAGAAGAGATCTCAGGCTGCCTGAACATAGATGAGCTCAGCTCAGATGTGAGGCTCCACCCGAGTGGTCTGGAGAGGCAGCTGCAGCCATGTGAGGTACAGACCACAAACTTCTGAAGGCTTCTGACTTTCAGAAACATCCTAAATCACTGCAGCTGCTTCAGCACCTCCGTTTCCAGCTGCCCAGAGCTACCTGCTGAATGATTTGGTCAGCTCATGCCAAATCACACACCCAAAGACAGCAATACCTCACAGGGACTGAAAAACCCCAAGCCCTACAGCCCCCCCTCTGCCTGCACTCCTTTCCACTCCTCAGCCACAGAAACAAAACACTGCTTTGTAAGGCACCTCAGGGACAAAGCAGCTTTTTATGATGTTCTCCCATAAAATTATGTACTTCTGAGAAATAAAGCCAAATCCACCTTTATCTTAGCCAGAATATCTATAAATATTATAGAAACCTAATCACATGTGGTCAGTTAACTGATGCTTCCACTTACAAGAACAACTGAATGGTAATTGGAGGACAAACACTTTAATATTACATAAAGAAGACTAAGTACATGGTGTTCAGTATGCAATTATCCCCTGAAAAAAAAAACAAACCACACCGCAGAAGGAATACTTAATATTTCACTACACAGCTAATGCAGTCTATACTAAAGCTGAAAGCCATAAAAAGCTGTTTTCTGTGGCCAACTGTTTTTCCTTTCTACTGCCATTCACTCTCTCATCCTCAAACTATCCACTGCAAAACTGCTAGCTAGATAAGAAAAGCTTCTTGTCCTTTTCCAAGGACATCAAGCAAGAAGGAAAGCCCAGGCAACTGCACTAATGAGCACAGAACAGCTGTCATAAAGATGGAAGCCTACACATTCCTCCAAATAAGGCACACAATTAAAAAAAAAAAAAAAAGAAAAATAAAGTTACATTTAAGGCATTCTATGACACCCATCCTACCTGCTCCTCTACAGTCTCTTTTGATAGCCATTTATCCTCTGAAAATCCTGCAAAGCACTGTAGAGCTCTGTCTATAGCTGGAGAAATCAGATACAAGGATGCCAGTGACATACACAAAGCTCGTACCAGAAATCAGCCGGAAATAAAGGAGAGACTGAACTAAGTCTCTTGACTATTTGGGAATACTCCCTTATTGTCCACCTGTAACAGCCTGCAATCCTAAGCCAAGAGGACCAGACACAGTCCAAAAGAAAAGCAACAATTAAAAAAAAAATAGGAATTGCAATTTTCAGACCAACTACAGAATATACAATAGCTTTGTTCACTCTGAAGAAACAAATGTCTTTGCTATGGCCATTGCAAAGATGCAAAACACCTACAACTGAATTGCTAACAGCATTTTGTGAATACATGCAGCTCCCACAGAAGGACATACTTTTTCAGCCAAGGAATTAAAGGAGGAGGAGTTTTACTACTTTCTATACCTTCCTGCCAGATACACAGCATAAGGAGGAAGGAGGGGGGGCACATATTTTTTATTCTGCATACTCTTCTTTTTAAAACGTCCTCCTGACATTCCTTTGTTGTTGTTGTTTCTTTTATGGACTTATGGAATAGTCCCCAGATTGCTGGTGTTAATCAGGTCTCAAAGTTTTCAAAAGGAAAGGACAACTCTGCAAATTAATGCTCTGCTCACTGATGATTCCTCTAAAACTTGGTGCACCGGTGAGCTATAACAAACCTGGTCAGTAATCACATACAAGGCCACCTGATGGCATGCCACTTTCACATGCGTACTACATATGGGATGAAGACACAACACTCTGATTCTATGGCTCCTTAAACCACTTCTCTTAACAAGGGCATTCAGGAGAAACTGAAGCATCTATTCTTTTTGTCTCTGCTTTCAACAAGTCTGCTTTAGGGTGGATTAAGTAAACTAGTTAGCGATTTACATAGTATTTGTTGTGGCTTATGCACAACTTACAATCAGCATAAACCTTTGTTATTATTTCCCATTAAGGATCTATCCCAAATAACTGAAGAAACTAGCAAGACTAAGGATGCACTGTGCTCTGGAAACCTTTCTTAAGAAGGTAAACAACTTATCTGCATACTTGAGGCTAGAAAAAAATTCCTTGAGTAAAAAATCTCTGAACTTTCCTTGGTAGTTCTTTCAGTGGTACCTTAAGGAGCCCCATGGCCAGTGTAAGGGAAGTACCTTCAGCAGCAGATATTCAACTGCCTCAACCAAAATGGAACACTGGCAGACAAAATGTTACATGCACCAATCCATCAGCAGCAATGCAGTTTTAACAAGCCTTTCCTTCGTCATTTCTAACAGTGCACTCCATAAAGCAATAAAGGACTCAAGACAATGCATTAGAGGTATTAAAACTTATACTGCCGAATTACCTATGCACGCAGGTCAAACAACCTTTGTTTTCTACAAACAGGTATGTTGATAAAAATTTGATCACCTGCCAAAGAAAGAAAATACTCAAGGGCTGTAAGCATGTAAGAGATATTACTGGTAGAAACACACACTCCTAATATCCTAAGCTGTGCATCTTGTTTAATTGCTTCCACACGCTGAGCTGTCATTGTGCAACTGCAGGCATATTAAACCCAGGATGATAAAAGAAGTAGGACCACCTCTCCCATAGTGCCAGATTAAGGAAGAATACAAGAACATTAAGAATAGAAATAAAGACAAAAGGTATGCTCTATGAAACATGTTATTCCCACCAGTACATACAGACAAATATCTCCTGAAGTCCTGCTCTTGTTACCTGTTTGACAATACGTGTACCAGCATAGCACATTACCACAGTCAATCACATTTACAACGTGGACAGTTAAAGGCAAAGATAAGACCACCAATCTGCTGCCATCCCACCCCAGCCACTCTCACAATTTGCATACAGAGGGACACAAGCTTTGCTCCTTGCACAACCATTAACACGGAAATAACAATCTGTACAACCATACCAAAACCAAGGGCAGAAGCTGACTGCAGATATGAAAAGGGACTTATTTCTTAAGTGTCTTTCAAAAAAGACTCTGGAGCAGATTTCAAGGGACCTACACCTCTTTTACAAAGCATAGTCAAGATAGCTTAATTCCTTGCTTTTATACTCCTTCAGGAACTCACAGTACAGACTGTTAGAAAATAAAAAGATAAAAGAAAGACACATTTGAATTTCAGTAATGCATCAGTCCAAATTTTTGCCTCCTGAATATGCACTGACATTAACGTTTATGTCAGCATCTCAGAATCCAGGAAAAAATACAACAGTATTAATCAATATTTCTGTGCCTACATCTCTGTGGACAATGTACTTCCTCCAGTCTTCCTCTAAGCTTAATAAGACAGAGAAAACTCGTCAGTGCTGCCTTGGTATTGTGTACCAGTAGCATCAAGATATGTCAGGCCTCAAGAGCTACACTAACACAGCTAATAAAACAAAAGTTGTTCCTTTCCAGAAAGGGCAGAAAGGAGGTGGTAGCCTCAGCTATGTTTAAATTTCTTCATTTCTGGTGAATAATTACCTGCAAAAGTTCAGGGCATTTTCACACTCCCTGCTCTTGCAGTAAATCTAACAATGTCTCACTAAGAGTCATAACTACCTCCACACTTTCATTCCACAGGCACACCTACTATACACCTTTGGCAGAAAGAATTATGTACTTTCTTAAGGTAAAGAAATAGCAAATGCTATCAATACACGCCATTCCTCCCCTAGCCACCTGAAGTGGTTTGGTTTGACAGAGCCACCTTAAGTCTTGCCTGTCTGAAAGGAGTCCTACACTCTTGACAAGATTTTCAGGCTGCTGCTCCTTTCTAAAGCTAGAGAAATAAGATCTTATAACCACCTGGCAACACAACTTGTTTTTGCTGTTGTCTCTCAATTCTCCGGTTACCATCCTTGTCTCTGCTGTGAATCCTCAAGATCTTAGTAAAGCATTATTACGCCTAAATGTTTTTTATGTCTTTTTTTTTATTTTTTATTTTTTTTTTGGGGGGGGGGGGGGGGGGGGATGGTGGCTGGGGAGGGAGAGGGCTGAAAGGAGACTGAGAAAGAAAATGAGTTGTTTTCATTTTTGTCCCTTAGAAAGAAGCCATCCCAGCTGAAACTAACTGCTAAGGGATGAGTAACTGCTACTGTGGCCTTCTATTTCTGTATGTATACAGTGTTTATGAATAATTCATACCTTATTTGTAGCAGTAGCACTGGATCCTGGGACCACAGGAACATTCGTCACTTGCACTGTTAAGTAGTTATTGTCTATGAGAGGCCAAGCACCTTCCACTTTACAGGTCTGGAAGTGATCCTTAAAAGTCCTCAGATGAGGATCACCAAACAAGCCACAAAATAGGTAAGTAGGGATAGCTTTCTCCCCTCCTTGGTGTTCGTTGGCTTCTGTGTGGCCACTGTAATTGCAGGGATCGTGGGTCACTTCGGGGTTGGTGGAGGATGTGGGGCCATCCTTGGAACAGTTCCTCTGGCTCATGAGGTCGCTGATCCCCAGCACTGCAGAATGGTAGACCAGGTTTCCACGGCATACTTTGGAGTTGCGATAGGTGCAGGCAGAGTATGCTCGCAGGGCTTTGCAGAACTCCAAGTCAAAGCCATCGAGAGCCGAGTTTAGATGTGAAGTTAAGGAAACAAAATCAGAGGTGCACTTTTGGATTCGACAAGGTGCTTGCAGCTGGCAGTCACCTAGGCACAAAGCAGAAGGCAGAGGAGAATTAATATCTTGTACATAAACACCCTGTTCCACATCCAGTGGTGCCACACAACCAGACAACCCAGAGTGCTCACTCACTGATGAAACTGTAAGAGAAAAAGGGGTTAAAGGAAGCTGGAAGATAGCAACACCGCACATATAAAAGCTGAGATGACCCAAGCATGATTTCATTTCCATCTACACAACAGCAGGTAATGGATTAAAACCATCAACTCAGCCAAGAATGAGCCCAGCACTTCTTTACAGATGATATCAAAGCAATGATGCAATTTTGTGCCTAAGTTAATCACTTTGTCAATATGCAGGTCTCCATTTAGTCCCTCAGTCCTGAACATAAGTTATTGAACTTCCAAATAGAATCCTGCCCCTGAGAAGGATGTGGCAGCGGTGGCACGACTTGCAGGTTCAGGCAGAAACAGTCAGCAAACTAAGATCAGAAAGCTCACAGCTATCTGAAGGTCAAGCTGCTGACTACAGAGCCCAGAGCAGTACCTCTTACGGTGGATTTCAATAACAAGGGGGGAAAAAAGCCTCCCCCCACTGAAATCTGAAGTACCTGTCAGAAGCGCATAGCAAGAACACAGTTCAGTTTACATGAACAAAACAGCTGCACCTTATCTGATCCCCTCTCTTCCACAAAGAACACATAATTACCACACTAGCAAGTAAACCAGAGGTTTCACAGCCCTCATCTACCGCTCTTATTGTCACCACCCCAAACCCTTCCCGATCTTTACAGCAGTTAGCATCAGCCTTCTGTACATAATTTCTACACAAGAGTTCTGGAAGGACAGAAATGAAACAAAGGAGGCTGCACACAATGTGAGGGGAAATACATATGCATATTCCAGAGGGCCTGAAACCAGGACACTGGTCAGCAGGAAGGCAGGTTGCCCTCCACCCATAGAGCCGCAACAGTAAGCGAGGTTTCATACAGAATACGTGCTGGACTTCATGCCATTTATGTCCAAGCTCCCAGAACTATCCGCTAAAATCATGCTGCGTGTTTTTGTTCTTCTGTGACCTATAAAATCCAGCTGTGCACACATCCATCTGTAATTTCAAACAGTCGTAACACAGACTTAGAACAACATAAAAGTGCCTTGGCACACAGAGGTGTGCAAAGAGAGAAAACACAGTATGCTTAATAGATACCGCTCTCCCTCCCCCAAATCTCGGTCTCGGCACCATTTCTCGGTGTCAGTTCTCACAGCAAACAGGCCCGGGTTCGTCTGCCTTTAGCAGCCCAGCTAGAGCGCTAACGAGGCCATGAAACACGAGGGATGGGAAAAGACAGACGAATAACGCAGGGCCCTGCATCTCTAAACGAAGCCCCTTCCCGCAACCGCACCAACACACACGGACAGCAGACGCCAAGCAGCGCGATGCTGCGCCAGCCCCTCGGGGCAGCACAGCTCCGCCAGACCCCGCACACCTGCGCGGGGAGCCGGGCCGAGCACCGCCCCGAGCCCGGGGGCGCGGATGTCCTTCATAGCGCCGCTCCGCGGCAGCCCCGGGGCCGCACCAACCCTGGCGCGTATCCGGAGCTCGGCTGGTATCCGGAGCTCGGCTCGCAGCCGCCTGTCCCCGCCCGCAGGCCCCGCGCGCCTCCGCGGTACCTGCGCGCAGGAGCAGCCCCAGGGCGGCCAGCAGGCCGAGGGCGGCGAGCGGCGGCTCAGCCCCGGCGGCGCGGGAAGGCGCGGCTCTCCCCATGCCCGTCCATGCAGGTCCGCGGGACGGGGCGGCGGCATGGGGTGGTGGGCGGGCGGCGACCCCCTCCTTCTCCTTCTCCTTCTCCTCCTTCTCGCCGCTTCCTCTCTCAGCGGCGCAGCGGCAGGCGGAGGCGGCCGGACCGCAGCGGGACGGGCGCAGTGCGGCGCAGCATGGCGGCCAGCCGAGATCAGCACAAAGACCCGGAGCTGCCGACGGCGGAGGCCCCGCACCCCGAGCTGCCGCAGGCCCCGCGCCGCGCCGCCACACCGAGCGCCCTGAGCCCGCCTCCCCGCGCCCAGCCCGCCGCCTCACATTGGCTGCCCGAACCGTCCCGCACGCGGTGCGACGTGCTGCCGACACGCCCCCGCCGCCGCCTCGGGCTCCCCGCGCTCGGTCGTGACGCGCTCGGCGGAGGGAGGCTGCCCGCGATGCCACGCGACGCCGTCAAGGGGCGCCTGCGGGCCGTATGGGGTGCGGGGCTGGGGCATGGGGTCCTCGTAGTGCTGGGGCCAGTCTGCGCTCTCTTCTTGGCGGGGGTGCTGGTGTTTACGTTGGGTGCATAGAGCTGCTGTCCCAGCAGGACTGACAGATCAATACGCAACGTCTGTCCGGAAATGGAAACGAGTGTGGAGGCGGTGTATGGCTGCTGGGCACAGGGCAGGCGGGGGGAAAGCTTCCAGACATGGACTTGTGGCTTGGGAGGCTGGAAAGGCTGCAGGTCCAGCCCGTACTCTTGTGGAGACCACAAAGCCTGAACCTTGCATTTCCTTGTCCCTGGGAGCAGCCTCCTGCAGATGGACGTTTCGTGCAGCTCAGCTTATAGCCCACAGAAACCTGGGATTCGTATATACCCCAGCACTTTGGATCTTGAAAATCCTCTGCTGCAGTCGGGAATGTTGCAGCTTTGATTAAAAATCCTGAAGGCAAGATTCATGTTTATTTCTTCCTGTAAGTATAACAGAGATTGGACGCATAAAATAATGAGTGAGAGTTCAAAGCAATCCCAGAAAGCTGGCCCCAGTGATTGTTTTCAAATGCAATTTAAGCCCTTCACCATTCTTCTCCTTTGCTGAGTAAGTGCCAACACAACAAACATAATTTAACAAGACAAGGCTTTCTTCTTTCTGAAAACATTAGCCAATATGTCCTAGAAGCCAGCTTGTCCAATGCTGAAGAAATGCAATCATTTAAATAAATGTTTTGAACAAGGTCAAACAAATCTTTCCTCTGTTATCAAGGCAACAAGCCTGGTAGGGAGAAACTGTCCTCACCTCTGACAGCTGTCAGACTCCCAAGTTGTTTGACACTTTTTAGGCCTACAGTGATAGTGAAGGGTCTAAAGGGCAAGATCTGTGAGGAGCAGCTGTGGTACCTCGGTGTGCTCAGAGCAGAGCAGAGGAGCTGAGGGGAGCCCTCATGGTGGCTGCAGCTCCTCACAGCATGGAGGGCAGCGCTGAGCTCTGCTCTGTGACAGCGACAGGGCCCGAGGGAACGGCATGGAGCTGTGCCAGGGGAGGGGTGGCTGGGGATCAGGGAAAGGGGCTGCACCACAGGGCGGTGGGCATGGAATGGGCTGCACAGGGCTGTGGACATGGCCCTGAGCTGCTGGAGTTCAGGGAGCATCTGGATGACACATAGGGTTTGTATCTCAGGTGGTGCTGTGTGGAGCCAGGAGTTGGTCTTAGGGATCTATATGGGTTCCTTTCAACTTGGGTTAAACTATGATTCTGTGATTTCCAGGGCAGATATTTTCAAGCACTATAATCAAAACAAATACAGATGAAAAACAAAAAGCAAGGAACAGACAGCTGTTGTGTTTCATTGCCTCTCAGAGATTGTATCACTTACCTAGATGTCTCACATATCTGTACTTTCACAGCAGTGCTCATTATCAACAGGCTGTGTACATCTGACCATGACTGCTGACAGCAGAAGTGATACTTCACATCTGTATCACAGATATTTGAAGTGCTTTCCAAGGAGGAAGAGACATTTGGAACACTGCTTCAAGATAAGGCCCCTGCCCATTTTGTTTGCACAGAAGTTCTGTCATGCCAACATGCAGAGGGTGGTAGCTGTCACCTGTTTTAAGATACAAAACTGGGGGAGGAAGGTGAAAGGTAGAAAGAGGTTAAACACTAGAGGGAGAGCAAATGAACAGTCTGAGGTTTTGCTAAGTCTATTGGAAGCTCAAACTTCTCTGATTAAAGTTTATATTTTGGTGTAAAAAGGCCATATAGCATCTTAAAAATAAAAATCAAGTAAAATGCCCCAAACTAACTTCTGTTCTGACACTCATTTCTGTGCTGTGACAGAAAATTCTGTGTAGGAAGGCAAGAACAAAACCCCTAAGCTTCTTTCTCCCCCTCATTTATTTATTTATTTATTAGAAAATTATTATAATACATAAAATTTCTTTCTATGTAATGCAGATATCTATGTAATGCAGATTTCTTTCTATGTAATGCAGATAAATGTCTAAGAGAAAGGATCTTTGCCAGTAACACAGCCTCATTCCTCTTAACATATTATCCCTAAACATGCATGACCTGTAGGGACAGCAAGAACAGAACAGTAGCATCCTGTGACACACACCTCTGTTAACGAAGGGTGTAGAAAAGGGAAGCGGAGCACACCTACCTCTAAATACTATTAGATTTTAGCGGAGTTCAATTTGAATGCATTCCTAAGTGCTACTTAAGAAAGGAAGAGATGACAGGAAATGCAAAAGAAAGGGTGACATTCTGTAGGCAGAGCTGGAAGGTGTGCATCCTTCATTGCCACATCACTAGTAATGCTGTTGTCCTAAATAAATTCACTGTTTAATCCATGTTATTCTTTACAGAAATCCTATTGCTCCATGGCTGTAGTGGCAGCTGCTGAGGGGGCAGTGATTTTCAAATTAAGGACACTGTCCTTATACAGAGCTAGGCAAAGCACGTTTTACCTTGTGCTGCTAAATTTCTTCCTTTGTTACACTGACATACTTGTGTTAGAGTTACTTCCAGTCCTCTTTAGTAATAAGCAATAGGATAAAGGTTAAAGGAAGGCTTAAAAATGAGGAGTTTCTTTATCTTAGATAAATGGTCTAGCTGTATGAAGCCAGGCAGTTTGCTGGTCTCAGTCCCCTGAGGCCAAACGTGAACCTGGAGGGCAAGAGCTGGTGGCAGCTGAGCCAGCTTGACAGCTTGATCAGCCACCTTCTGTGGCAGACAAACCCAGGATGACTGATCCAGATGAGGGCAGTTAATTATTCACACTGAAGTGACAGGCCACACCAGGGCTGATGTCTTCAGAGACATATCCCAAGTGTAGCACTGCCTGCAGACGTGACAGACCTGTATGCAAAGCTGATCGAGGTCCTGTTGTTGCCAGAGAGTCCGGGGCTGATGCTAACATCAGAACACAGGCTAAATGGAGGCAGTCAGGGCATGTTTGAATATCAACAACTATTGGATAAGAAAATAATAATAATAACAAACTTTTTTTGAGTGCATCTCGTTCGATAGTTTATTTTTTGAGACGTTCATACAGTCTTCTGGTGTGATAAAAAGCGTGGTTGAAGCCAAAGAGCAGCACAGTTCTGATGTACCAGAAGATGGCCTCCCAGCAATTAGTACCAACATTTGGTGGCTGTTGGAGAGAGCTCTGTCACGGATAGCAGAGGACTGATACCTGCAGGACAAGGCTGGAATGCCAAAGGTGAAATGCCAGCCTTCAGGGAACTTGAAACAAATCTCGAATACCAGCCCCGTTTGAATGGGATCTGGATGATTCACTGTTTTGGACAATCATAACGAGAAGACTTGGTTTCTTGCGTGTTAGGGTCCTGCAACATCCAAGGCTTGTAATGTTCTTCTGTAGAAGTCTGGGCATGATGAAGATATTTGACAGCTGTTTAATTTATTTGCAAGCTTACAGATACTTCAGATGGGAATAGGGGTTGTGACACAAGATTTCTTTTAACTGGGTAGGACGTGACACATGGTGGTACTTCCATGGGAGGCTGTGGATGTCTATGATTTTGAGTATTTGTTTTGTTACTGGATGGCTGGCAGTTTTTACAAAAGCAGAAAAGGTTTTGCAGTTTGTGCAGGGTTTGAATGGGGACCCAGTAATATATTCAGTCATGTTTTACAAGATTTCTTCTTGCAGTGGGGGAAGAAATATAAGGAAAAAAATAGTTGACAATAGATGGAAAAAGACTGAATGACTTTCAGTAGGATGACTAAATGCAGAGAAGGATAACCAAATGAAGAGTGGCAGAAAAAAGTTACAAAGATGAGAGATTTTTAAGGAATCAGAAAGCCAAGATAATAGATACCTAAGGCATCAAGATAGAAATAGCATCCAAACTTCTAAATTGCTTTGTATAGGCAACATGTAGATACTTAAGTTTTTCTATTCAAATTCCTTCAAAAATGGAATACAATGACTAAGAAACTATTTTTGGAGTTATGACATAAGCAGTGTAAAGGAAACTAGGTGAAGGTTACAAAATAATCCCTTGTTGTGGGGGTACTGGGTCTGGTATCAAAGGAGCATATCTTGGAATATGAAAATCTGACTGCATCCTGTGTTGATATCAGCAGCTCTCAGAGGCAACTCCTATAAGAAACGTGCAATCATGACCTTGAAGTAAGAGATGACTTCTCAGATTGTCACCCAGAGGATTTTCAGTTCTTGAGGATGAGTTATGTTAAGAGATAGACTAAAGGAAACATTCTGTGGAAAGAAGAATGATCACATCCAACTATTCAGTGTTATGATCTTGACATCCCTAAAGCAAAGAGCATGTTATTGAGTAGGGGAAGAGTGTGATGAAGGGCTCCTGCAGGCAAATGAAGAAATTCCATAGCCTGGATCTTTCAAACTAAATGTTAGGGTAAGTTTGTTAATTTAAAGATGATGAACCAGACATTATGCTGGCAGACTGTTTCTGCACCTTACTGTATGTAGGTGGAAATGCTGCTGGATCTCCAGGTGTTATATTACAAGATATGGTGAAGGCTGTGTGAATTATTTTCTCTTCAGGGAAATTTGCTTTTTATGCTGTTGCAACTACCTTGCTCTAATCCTATGTTTGCAAATGGGTGGAAAACATACACTTGAGCCCTCAGTCAGCATGGGACAACTGCTGTTGAGATTAAGAGGCAAAACAATGAAGTGATTATTTGTTTAGCAGTAATTATGTCTCTGGAAGCTGGTTGCAAAGGCTGGACAGGATGCAAGCCCGTAGCTTTGAAGGTAGTGTTAGCTGCAGCTCTCTGGCTGTGGGTGGCAAAAGAAGCCAGGGAGCAAGAAGGAAACTAGAAGAGGGCAAGAGAAGAACTACTAGTGTGGTCTTGACAGAAAGCCAAAGGAAAGGCTGTCAGGAGATCTCAGAACTGGAATGACAGCCTTCAGATTCTCCTCTTTACTGAACCTGCCCTGGTTAGAGAAGCAGATTCTCTGTATTTTCCTTGAAAATAAACAAGACTGCATCAAAGAGGTAACTGACCCTGCCTCCTTTCAAAGAAGCAACCTGTGAGGCCCCAGAAGGCAAAAATGAGCAACATTTTAGTTCATTGCCTCAGTGGCAGAGAAGTGTAACATGGGCCAGAAGGAGACAGAAATTTCATTGCACGCAAAACCTTTTTTTTTTCCTTTTTTTTTTCTTTTTTTTTTCTTTTTTTTTTCTTTTTTGTTTTCCTCTTTTTCCTGTACCTGTTTTGTCTAAGGAAGTATTTTTATTAAAGTTTGAAATAACTTTCCACTCTAGCTGACAGGATCAGTCATGTGTTGCAAGCTGCTTGACAACAGATGACTTAGGAAGACGGATGACTTATTGTGAAAGCATCACTTAGAATTTGTTGCTTTCAGTTTCTTCTCTGAACCATGTTGCAGTTACTCTCTCTATTCCAGACACCTGCACAGATTGATTACAAACTTCAGAAAACAAAGCTTTTAAGTGTCAGATAAACACCGAACATTCATGTTTTCTATGCAACTAAATGAGCAGATCATTATTTGAAAGTAACACAAAATCTTTGTAGGGAGCAAATCTGGAGGCAGTCAGCCCACCCTCCCCCCTACTCAGTACTGTGTTTAATTGAAAATATTTAACTGATGAGTGTCATGTAAAACACTGAGTATATGCATGGAGACCTATTCTCTATCCTCCACTGGTAAGGCACATTACTGCTTAACTCTTATTTTCATAGTCTTAATTAAATAACCTAACTTAAATCCCATTACTTCTGTTGTCATTAAGAGATGGAGTTCCAAACCCAAACTCCTTGATAGCATCTTTATATATCTGTAGATGTATTACCATTTCACCTTTTGTTATGTTTATATTACATGGATTCTACAGCTTAGAGTAATTTCTCTTTATCCAAAGCTTTGATTCTATTATTCTCTAAAATGTCTCCAGTTTGCTACTGACTTTAAAAGAAAGGTATAAGAAAATAAATAAATCAGATACTGTCTGATGGCACAGACACCATCTACATACAGATGGCACCATCAAGGAAGTGCATAAACCACTTGTTAAATGTAGTAATATATTTTGTTGCTTCCTTTTGTGACCATTTACAACATTGACTCAAAGTCACGGGACCCCAGAATTCATCTCTTTCTTCCAGAAAGCACAGCCAGCTTGTTTATTAATCTGTTTGTATCTTGATATTTTAGGTGACAGCATGACAGTTCTGGATTCACCCTATGAATTTGAGGTTAGATTTCTAGTGGTTGGTGGGACTGGACTTTATTTGGGAGGAATAATGAGCTGCCAAAATACAGGTGCCTATACTGTACTCTCTATTAAACATGTTGAAATGACATGAATCAATCGGACTTGAGCAGAAAGCAGTAAAGGTAGCACAAATAGAGAATACCTGTTGATTAAGTACAAAATAGGCTTCACAGACAAGTTTGAGAGAGATCAGACATTATGAACAAGATTCTCCATGTAGTTGTGTAAGTAAAGCAGCTGAACAAGCTTTCCTGGAGCTGCAGTTATGCCACTGCAAGCTTTTCCTGCCTGCAGTGATTTGTCTCCAAAAGTTCAGATGTGAAGCATAGCTGTATTGTACTGAAAATGTTATCAAAGCAGGAAGAAAGGAGAAAGAAAAAGTGAAGACTGAGTTGGAGAAAGGAGTAAGAGTAGGAAAAGAAAAGAGAGGGAAGGTAGAATATGTCTGTCTAGGAAGAAATAATATTGATGAGCCTTGGTAGGTGGAAATAATTGGCTAGGTTCTGGTATATGACAGAACTTTCCACTTAAAAGACTCTTAATCATGCTTTGAACTCAAATGACCAGCAGTCTGTGGCAGGGAGCTCTGTACTCAGCTGTACTGCCACTCAGCTGAGTTTGGTTTCCTGGAAAAAACTGTTTTCATTTCCATGTCATCTCTTTGTCTCTTTAATTGCAGATATATTGCAAAATCTAAGTATCTGTTACAAACCCAAGTAGAATGACAGGTTCTTCCACACCGTTTTATACAGTTATCACAGAATTGCAGATTGCAGCCACTTGAATTTCCCTTCAGCCTATACATTGGTAGCTGCTTCCATATGAGTATGTCAGCCTGATCTCAGAGAGGTTTAGCTTAGACAGATGGACAGAGCAGTTTATAGGCTGAACTTTTAACAGAAAAACTAGGGAGAAGCTTGAGGAACGTACAGAAATCAAAGTACTGTGTTGAGTAAAATAAATGGAAATCTTTGGAAAACTTAAAAATCTACCAGTAATGGAAAGATCCATGTGTCCGTGGGAGTACAAAGGTATTAAGGTAAGGCTGGCTGATGAAAAAGTGATAGGAGGAAGACCTTGTCTCATGCAGGTTCTTTTTTGTTTGTGTTTTTTTTTGTTTCTTTGTTTGTTTTTTGTTGTTGTTTGTTTTTTTTTTCAGTTTTCTGTGCTGTTTTTGGCCTGAAGGAACAGATTGCAGATTCCCATTTTGATTGCTGCTGCAACAGGACAGCAGAAGGGCGATAATTTCCCCATGCTTCATCTTCAGGTATCTATTAGCACTGGAGCTAAGAACTGCTCCACAACCTGTTTGGGTTGCCACTTTGTTGGTACACTTGGAGACTCTGTTAGTTACATTATTATTGTATAATTTTTCCTATATTCCTATCTTTCCTTTGAAGTGGCTTAGCAGAGAAGGTATAGGGGTGGTATAGTTTCTACACATAATCTGTTAAGAAGGATCAAACCTTTTTTTTTTTTTTTTTTTTTTTTTTTTTCCTCCTCTCCTTCTAGACAGAAAACAGTAAATCTTGAGGATATTTTTTGTCATTGTAGAAAATAATGCTGAGAGACTGATTTTAATGAACATTTTTCTATATTATTTCACTTTCAGATCCTCTTTCATCTGCAGAGTTTTCCCATTTTGATCTACATTTGGCTTTGCTTTTATTTCTTAGTTCTGTCACTATCCCCTTAGCTCCCTCTCATTCCTCTGACTTCCATTTTCTGTCACTTGCTCTCTGCTCTTTGCATGCTTTATCATTTTTAGTTATTTGTTTTACAACCTCCGTTAATTTCACTGTGAAATTCCCAATGCCTCCCTGCAGTTCTTGCCTCGTGGCTCTTTTGAGACATGCTCCTTGATGTATTCCCAATCTGTGGCATTCCATACCATGCCCAGGTGGACGTAATCGCAGTGCAGCAGCTGAGCTGTCTGTAGAGGCTCCATGGTGTGGTTTCAGAGTAGCAGTGGTTGGTTGGAAGCATATCTGTTTCAGATTACCACAGCTGTGCTGCTGCAGGATGGGGGGGAAGGTGGGAGGGAGACTTGGGGGTGGGGAGAATGCCAGGTGCAGCACATGAAGCATGTGCAGCTGTCACACTGCACTGCATCCCATTTAGCCCACTCTTAGGCATCCCAGTATTGTCCAGAGGCATTCAGTTAGTGCCTCAGTATGCTGAGGAGTCAAGTTTTTCTCTTTACTTTGCTAGCAAACAAGCCACCGCTCCTGTGTTAGGCTTCAGAACTGCTTACTGTTCTAAAACATTCTTATTTTAACATTTCTCAGGAAAATGCTCATGTGATTAACCATGCATCTGTTTTAACCTTTGCTGCTATCAGGTACTGGAGAATCTTTATGGGGGAAAGAAAAGAAGAGAAAGAAACCCTACTTCAGCAGTGAGAAAAATGTTATTTAGTACCTATACATTGTTAGATGAGCATCTTAGGTATTCCAGAAGGAAACTTGGTTCTACTGCAAAAAGCCTGCTACAATTTTTTACTTCTTGAAAATCTGCTGATTTCTAGCGTGGGCTGTCCCTTACATTTCTTCAAGCATGCATAAAGTTATTCATGTTTTATAATGTTTAATGGTGTATAACAGCTGTAGGCAATGAAAGGATTCAAGGATTCTTCTCGTTGTTATGGAGCTGTGTTACATTAATGACTGTGGTACTCCAGCTACAGTACCAAAGTGTGTTGTATTTTATAGAAGCCCAAAGCAGACAGAGACAAGTCTGGATAGAAAGAAAAGCTGAGGCATGGGAAGCAAACAAGTTGTGCATGGAAAATTGGTACTTGATCACTCTTGTGCATCTCCTGCATGTAGAACATGGGATGAACTCAGGCAGAAGAAGTGCTGCCCCTGGAATAGATCTCCTTCTCTGTTGGCCTTAGACTTGAAGGCTTAAAAAATTCCAGTGGTGCTTACAGTGACATTCTTCCAGACTCTCATTCATCTGTATGTTTGCAGCCCTGGAGTGTTAGCCTGCACTTCTCAGATGCCTGCCAATTGCTGGCACAGAAATGCAAGCAAAAAACCTCTTGATGTCTCCTAGCTGTTACTTGAGGAGTCATTTACATTGAAAATGTATGTTCAGCACATCTATATGTCCTGTTCAGTACATTTTTTGCCTTTCTACGCATATGCCATATCTGTGTGTGTGTTTATGTGTTTTCCTGTCTTGTGCATATCTGATCCTCCAAATATGAAAAGATAATGTTGTTGCTGTTGTTGTTGCTGTACTTATGGGAGGCCCAAGGCATAGGACTGTGCAGGGCACTGGCTGCCTCTGTTAAAATGCCAGGCAATCTCCAGGTCTTTGAGGTTTTCCTTTCCCCCTGCTTCCTCTCCCCACTCCACCTCTAGTCCTTGGCATCTGAAAATGTTTCCTCATAACTTTCTTCATGTGGGAAAATGACTCGTGTCCTTGTGCTATCTTGGCATTAGAGAAAGTAAAAGTCATCTTATGTAACTCTCAAAGCTCTGAGCAACTGCGACAAGCTGATTCATTAGATATTAAGACATCTTTTTCCAGTATAAAATGAACAAGCTCCTTAGAGAATTAGATGGCTCGCAACAATCTAATGAAATTTACTTCAGGAAACATCCCATGATTATTTGCGTTTTTGCAAGTGCAAAATCTGGACCAAAGGTGACTTTCTCTTTATTAATTTTGTTGGTAAGAGTTTTGCTTGGTATACTATTCATCATATGGTTTCATGGCAAGATATTAGTTATGTGATTATTTGCACAAAATGATTGTGCGCTACAGAAGACATGGACAGATTCTGTGTTACATAACAGACTAGCTTCACAGATTTCATTAAATTTAGTAGTTCTGTAGCAACCACAGTGAAATTGTGCATGATCAAATGACCTTGTCTTCCAATGTTGTCTTTCTATTTAATATCAGTATCACAATGAGTAACAAAAATAAAACAGAATAATGCATGATACTTCTGTTCTTAGAGGTACAAATACATGCTATAGTAGGTTATGATATTCACTTACTGCTTTGATTGTATTGATAAATGACACAGATAGTCGGAACACTTCCTTTGTGATAATGTGCAGCTGCCATTAAAGCAGTCCTTCACATTTCCGTTTTCCTGCAGTTTCAGTTGCCAAGCTCTCACTGACTTAATAGTTAACAAATCACATCTCTGATTGTTCTTTCTGTATATATTGACAGTGCCCAGCAAATGCTATTTAATTACCATTACTGTAGGCAAAGGTATAAAACCAATTTCCATCTCTAATTTTAAGTCATTCACAACCACCTCAATTATTGTGTTGTTGTAATGTGACAGCATCTGGGAGACTAGGAAGTTCTTTGCACTTAAAATCACTGAGTCCACCCACATAGTTGGGATTACACGGCTATGGGCAAGACCAGGGTTGTCTCCTTACTTTCTATCTTAAAAAAAAAAAAAAAAAAAGTGTTGAAGGGATATTTCGGTGCATTTAAACTGATGTACAACGTGCTCCCAGAACTTATTTTCCTTTCAGATTTGAGCACTAACCATCTGAGAAACTCTGGCAATTGTTAAAATTGTTAATTTTAGAGAACAGAGAGATTTTAAAAAGCTAGTGTTCCATGCTTTCAGGTCTCACCATTGGTTTGGATATAAGTCAAACTGCAAACCAAAGCAGTTTTGGGATTCTCTAAAACACCTCTCAACTTGTGACATTCAGGTTTTAAAGAGTCACTACCTGCATCAGGCATTGTACTATCAACCCATGTTTAAAATAAGTACTAGAGTGAACTGGATCTTGCTGACCAATAGAACACAAACCCCTAGGAATGAGGGTAGAAGACTACCAGTTTGTAATATCTGACAATTTGTTGCATCATTGCCAGTATAACCAAAATGATCTCTCAGACTCACTACAATTTCTTGGTCTAGATTACATTTTCATAGGAGAAAACTTCACTCATGTTCAGTTAGTTCTTTAGTCATTGTTTCTTGAGCAATCTGATCTCCATAGGACAGACATTTATAGTTAAGCTTGTATGAGGGCTGCTCCAAAAGTAGTGCCTCCTATTTTGTTATGTTGTGGTATGGCAGTAGAGGTTAAACCTTCCCACCATTCCATTTTATTGCCATGTGACAGATGGCAGCAGAAGGGCAATCTGACATTGAATTCCTGCACATGGAGAAAAAAAAAGCATGCACTGATATTCGTTGATGCTTGCTGAACATTTATGGAGACTAAACAGTGGGTGTGAGCACAGTGAGGCAGTGGATGATGTGGTTCAGCAGTGGTGACAGTGAGTCACCCCCGCTGGTGCAGATTGTTTTGAGTGTGGCATGTGGGCTCTTCTTCATTACTGGTGAAAATGAATAGTTGTGGCAATGTTGAAAACATGTTTTGTGGTTGAGAGCGTGCTTTATCAACTAGGGTTATTGTGCTCTTCATATCTGCTGTAGTTTCCATGCAAATAAGCAGGATGCATTACTTTTGGGGTAACCTATGTCCTGTCTGCACAGGACAGAATCTGTTTCCATTACAAAAGGGATTCATAATCTCTTCCATGTCTAATTTTTGTCAAGACTTATTCCTGAATGTTGAAACTTCCTTGATGCATACAACTTTCAAACACAATTCTCCATTTCAAAGCCTGATTGTTAGAATCATAAAGCACACATATATTTGAAATCTGCTTTCCACTCCTCTGAGATGGAACCTCTTTTAATTTATAGGATGAAACCAGTAATGAATGATTCTTTAATTTTGAGATGGCCTAATCTAATCAATTAACATTGCCTCTCAGTGCAGTGACATGCTGAAGGTTAAATAGAAATTAGAAATTCTTATCTTCTCATAAGTTATTTATGCATTTGAAGGTTGGTTGTCTGTTTTTTGCCATGTTCTTGCTGAAAAATATCCATTTTCATTTTCTCCTCCCTAGACCTCCCAGATTCTCTTTGTCAAAAATATCAGATTATTTAAAGACCTTTTATTTTGAGTATTCTCAGGGGGTTTTAGAGCACAGTTTTGTAATGGGAGCTTCATTTTATGGTGTCTTGTGACATGGAAAAAGAATTGTATGGAACAAAGGTTATATTTAATTTACACCTGGAAGTAAAAAAATTAAGAAGAAAATTTTCAAGAGAAGATCAGTTCTGCCATGTTGAGGGATTTCTTCAGTCCCAGTAACTTCATTTGGGTTTGTCTTCCATTAAGAAGATGACAAAAGAAATACATACCTACCTCATCTGTAAGTTAAAACACTGTTTTCAGGCAGTATTTCTTTTTCTGGACTGTTACTCTCTTCTAGCAAATATATTTTGTATTGCTAAGATAATATCTTGTCTGTTACTTTGAACATCCACAATAAATTCTTTGTTTTTGCAAAACAAACAAACAAACAAAAAATTAAACCCCAGTAGTGAGTAAAAGTGAACTAAATAACACTTCTAAAAAGACATAAATCTTCTCTTTTTAATGGATTTATTAGTGTGTCAGGTGCCCTCTATAAATGAAACTACCTTGCAGAGATATCAAACTTTCAGTGCACACTTTGTTTTCTGGGGCTTGTCCTGATGAATTCCATTCTTTGTCACTGATTCCATCTCCATGACCTGATAAACACCTTGCCTATTACGAGTGCTTGGGGAGAGCATTACATGCATGGGAGGAAGGTGATTACCCACTGACATGAGAACTGCAGAAGACATTAATATGGTGTATTATTTTGCTTGCTTTGCATTCTAGCTTATGATGTTAAACTAAGACTTACATTTTCTTTATTAGCAATCTCCAACCCTTTGCAAAGGCAGAATTCTATTTGTCTGAGTGCATGTGAAAGAGATTTTGAAGGAAAGAATGACAATGACAGCTGCTGCAGGGTGGGGTACCCTTACTGAAGCTTTGTTTGATGTAGGCATGATATACTTTGCGGTCTTTTCAAGAGAAAAACACCAACACATATACTTTATGTTACTGGGATCAGACAGGATTATGTCAGATAGTGCAGATACATGAGTGTTATCTTTACTGCCTTTTATTTTAACAACTTAGCAACTTTCTGACCTTGTCATTATATGCATGTGTGCTTGGAAGGCTGCCCAGTCTTTGCTCATCACAATAAACTTCCAGGCATCAGACATATCTAGATGTCTTACTGTGCTCTAGGGAATTGACCAAAACTTGTAAAAATAAATTCCCATTCAAAGGTTAAAGTCCTACAAATAAAGCATTGGAGAAAAGTGACAATTACTAAAAGTAATTAGTAAAAGTAATTACTAAAAGATGCAAGAATTTGAGACTTTTTTATGTTTGTGTATTTCATTGAATGCACGGAAAGCCTAAGTTTAATCAATTTATGATATACACTGAAAGACACTTTGGATACTTTATAGTATAGGTAAGGATTAATTTACCTGTGGAAGTTCTACATGTTATTTGCAGCACATGGTACTACTACATTAGGTTTAGGTACATGGAAAGAGAACAGGTCCAGTAAGAACTATTCGTAATCTGCCTCCCGCAGCCTCTCGAAACATTTGTAAAAATGTGTATGGATTCTTGGGCAAAGCATGGTTAACATTAGAAACAATGAAACTAGTGGATTCCATTTAATTCCTTTTATTAGGAAAGATACTGAAAAGAAATCAGAAATGTCCCTTTTTGTGTTATCTGCCTGAATGGATTAAGGAAAAAAAAAAAAAAAAAAAGAAATGAAAATCTGAACTTCAGTAGCAGTTAAAATGAATGCAGGCTGTCATAGACTATGAAGAAATATTTTGGCTTTTATTGTAAAACAATAACTATTAATTAGGAAAGTCACAGCTCTGAGAAGATAGACCACATCTGGTTTGCTCTTCCTTCATTTCTCTCCTAGAAAGACTCATGCTGTTTCCTCTAATAAGAGGAAATTCTTGCCTCTTTGCTTCTTTGTACTGCTCTAACAGAAGAACAGTTTGATAATAATAGATTTGTGCGGTTGCTTGCCTTCCCTGTAGCCATCTTCAGCTTTAAACTTGACTTTGGATGATGTCATAGCAAAGCCATGACTACTTACTTCTTCTGTAGGCTGATATGAGCTCATCTCTCACTCTCCCGGTGTGCCAAACGCTGTGTAGCTGAACCTATGCTGAGTGTACCCAGGATACTGTCCATCTCCAGGCTGGTCTTTATGAGACTGATGCTGTGGCAACACTCATGACCACACTTTTTTGTTTGGTTCTGGGTGATCTCTGAACAGATCTGATCAGTAGTTCAGTTTTCTTATGCTGAACTACACTGTTCAGTAAAGGTCTGTAGTCTCAGATTTTCACCAGGAATTTCACTACGTGTCACATATCATCTTTCCTTCTTCTAAGGATCTAAGGATACAATAGTTTCTTAGACCCTTCCTGTTGTAATGAAAAACAAGAGGACAAGATACTCAAACAATGTTATTTAGGAAACCTTATTCCCCTAACTACTGATGAGTAATAATTCATTCTACAAGCATGGCTGCTGATTTCTAGAACCAGATTAGTTCGTCCATTCTCATTCTGGATGATATAAATCAAGGCTACAACAAAGCAATTTTTGCTACGTTAGTATGCTTTTCTTGTGTTCTCTATTACTGCCCACATGTCACTTTTCTTTTTTCATTCATTCGAATGCTCACACTTTTACAGGAAAGATTCTGTGGGAGTATGAGGATAGAGAATTTGTGAGGAGTGTTGACAGATGCAATTCTCTATTTGGCAAGTCTGAAAGCCTGCAGAGTGCTTAGGGGTGTATCTGAAATGTGTTTTTCATAGAGGACACACAGATACGAGGACATTTGGTTAATTTTTTTTTTTTTTTTTAAAAAAAAAAAAGGTTGCTGTGAAAGGAATTAAGCCTCCTATCTCACCTTGGTCATGGAATGGGAAGGAACAGAAATCGTAGCTATGAATGAGTGGCAAAGTCCTCTGCAGAAGGAGGGACCAATTCTGATTTCTCTGCAGGGGCTCCTGGGCTAGTATTTTGAAGGAGCTTGGTCCAGTCATACAGTATCACAGAACTGTAGCTAATGTCTGTAGCACTTATATATTTCCTTCATCATATGGATTTCATACCATTAAACATTTCTATCATTCTCATTTTAGCAGAAATGAGCTGTTGTGACTGATGATTATGTTACTGTGTGAGCATTTCTTATGTATTCTTAGAGAACTAATGGTCTACCACAAGCAGATTTTATCATTCAATTTGGATTAAAAATCCCAGTAAACTTGATGTTTAATACAACTGATACAAGGTGGTTTCTCAGATTAGATATGAAAATTTACTTTGACATTTTGTATTAAGATTTTGACATTTCCACTGCATGGTGGGAAGAACCTATTAATGCAATGTGATAGAAGCAGATATTGCCAGGGCAAAGGATGAATTTTCAATCTTGGCACAGCATGGCTTTATCTACTGCAGTGGTCTTCAGTATACATAAAACTGATCTTTCTTAAAAGTCAGAGTAGTTATAAAGAGGGAAAATACAAAAATTCCATTGATTTGTGCCTCATTCCTCTAATAGTACCAATTACTGATGGTTATTTTGTTATTTTGTCATTCTTCCTTGATAATTTCCCTTTTAAATATCAATGTAAAGTTATAGCTTTAAACTACTGAATCTGCACCAAACACATACTGAGAAAATAAAATTTAAAAAAAATAAAAATAATAATAAAAAAAAAAGATAGAAACCTAAGGCATTTATAGAGGAGCATTGTATACAGAAAACCATTCTTAGAAAATATTCTGAAAATATAAATGAAGTGCAGACTCATCTATAATTGAAAGAAATTCTTTTGACCAGGCAGATGCTCTGTGCCCCTCTGGCAGCAGCAGCTGTATTGATTGCTTGCAACAGTTCTTAAGACATAGCTAGAGAAACTGAGCTGTACAGAATCTCATTAGTCATCAGAAAACTCAGAAACCTTAGAGTGAAATTCTTGAAGCTGTTAGATAGTAGGTAAATGGTCATGCCCTTGTGCATGCAGATAATGAATCTATAACAGTCTTTTTCCTATTTATTTCCCAGCCTCCTTGGGGTTGGTGCAGTAATTACTGCAATTACCAATCCATTTAGTCTAAACTGTAAAAAGTATGCATATATTTTGTTTGTATTTGGGAAGGAAAGAACTTAATCAGCATGTTTCCAGTGTTGCTTTGTCACAGGCACAGGTAAATTTAGGTACCTGGACATGTCATCATGTTTGGGGTCTTAGATACAGTGGTGCTCTTCTAATCAGAAGTAATGGCTTTTTGCAAAGAAGTAGGTGGAGAAGCTGACAGTTTAGTGCATCTTAGGAAACAAACTAACTAACTAACTAAAAACAGGTGGAAAGAAGAGCAAGGGCAAGGTAAGGAGGAACTAGCAGGGGAGAGAGGATTGACTCAGAAATGACAGAGGGACTTCCAACAGGAATGAAAAGTTACATTTAAAGACAAAAGTTGTGACTATGATGCAAATGTTGTATCAATACATGTTCTAAGCAGATGTGAACTTGTTCTACTTGTTCTCCAAGCTGAAGAATAACCACGTGACACCGTTTACATCATGCTAATAAACTCTGTTCAGAGGTAACTGTGAGACAGAGAACAGTCACTTGGGCTCAGTACTGGTATAAATGCAATCATATGGCTTTTTTCCAGCTTGAATCAAGAAGGTTAGCGTACTTGCCTGGAGGAACATGTGTACGCATATCCTAACTCAAGGTTTGGAGTTAACAAGTTTTGTAATTATCTGGCTGGGAATTTTTATCCTAAAGCTTAGCTCTAGTTTAGGAATGAATGGGCATTATCAAGTATTTTGGTTCTGAGATGAGTGCTGGAAGAAGAAACTAATCCTTAAGCTGATTTTTGCAACATGCAAAAACAAAACTGAAGAGCACACTGATCCATCAGATTCACTGTTTGAAGGAGACCATCAGGCTTTTATAGGAAAATATTTGCCCAGATAATTACAGAGGAAACCTGCAAGCCATTTAAAGAATAGCTGAATATTATTCCAAATGCACACAAACTGTTGGAGCGTCCTGTATTAATGGTATTTCTGCCTGGATAAATCCTTTTCTTATTCTATTTTTAATACCAGAAATGAAGCATAAGACTGTATGAGACTGACTTAGTTTATTTCCCAGTGACTGTTCTTTACTAGTGTCCCATTGAGAAAATTTTAGTGTATTTGGGTTCTTTCAAATTAACTGCATTGGAAACAAGACCATCAGCCAGAGACTTAACATCACCTCCTCACAGTAAGAAGAGCTGAAAACAATTCTTTGTTTCTCAAGCAGAATTAATGCTTCATGTTGTGAAAGATTGCCCCTAATTTGCATCTATATTGTTTTTCTACATTAAATGCACATGAGAGTGTTATATGCTTACAAACATAACTCTCCATCCTCTACTTTTAAGCTGAGAAGTAGTAATAACTGAAAATAGTTATTTTTCTCTTTCCTCTGTACTTACAGAATATGGTAGTTAGTGTCTGCACTTGATATTCAAATAACAACTAAATGGCTTAATTGCAGACCAGGTGTTTTTAGATAGAGATGATTCCTTCATCACCATACTTACAGTGCTAGATAAGAGGTAAATATACATTTACCAAGGAACTGCAGCACAATAATCAGCATAAGCACAGCAGTTGCCAATTCAAACAAATCACTTAAGATAATGATTGAAGACTATGTTGGGAACTCAGAACTATGTGCTTCATGCTGATTCTGTTCTAAAGAAAGAAAAAAAAGAACTTTCCATGCAAATTGAAACACACACTTCAATAAAAACCGATACCACTTAAGTCATTATGTGGGGCTGCCACTTGAATACACTGTAGAGGTGTGCAGAATGTTGAATTTAAGGATGATTATGATTGCAAGACATGACTGGGTATATGAACAGTTCTCTGTATTAGTAACAAGTAAAAGCATGTAGTAATGAAGAAACATACATTCAATCCCACTATCTTTGTCACTAATGAAAATATTAAGTAGTATCAGTTCCCCTATGTGTCTCTGAAGGACACCGTTCATTACTGGCTTTGTTTGGATACTGAGCCACTGACTAAAACACTTTGGATGTGGCCATCCAACCAACTCCTTATCTAACTAGTAATCCATCCATATCCCTCCAGTTTAATGTACACCAAGGTCCCTTTCCATAAGGCAGCTTTCCAGCCACTCCTCCCCAAGCCTGTAGGGTTGCCTGGGGCTGTTGTGAACAAAATGCAGGACTCAGTACTTGGCCTACTGAAACTCATAGTTGACCTTGGTCCATCAACCCAGTCTATCCAGGTCCCTCTGTAGTGCCTTTCTCCCCTCAGGCAGATCAACACTCCCTCCCAACTTGGTGTCCTCTGCAAACTACTGAAAGTTCATTCAATCCCCTCATCAAGAGGTGGGAGCTTCCATATCTAATACTAGACCAGGCTGCCCAGGGCCCCATCAAACCTGGCCTTGAACACCTCCGGGGCAGAGTATCTATGACCTTTCTGGGCAGCCTGTTCCAGCACCTCACCACTTTCATAGTAAAGAACTTCTCCCTGATATCCAACCTAAATCTTTCCTGCTTCAACTTAAAACCATTTTCTCTTGTCCTGCCATTATCTACCCTTGTCAAGTGTTGACTCCCCTCATGATTGTAGGCTCCCTTTAGGTACTGGAAGGCTAATAAATAGAAAACAAATAGGAATAAACTGGAAATAAATAGGAAACATTAGTTTTGGAGTGACCTATGTAGTTGAATACTGTTTACTTCCTTTACTTACTTTACTCATGCTGCAAGATAAAAGAAAAACTAAGATTCAAAAGTCCCATTTCTACTTTCAGATTTCTGCCAAAGCCTTACCAAAATCTATCCCTATAGTATGACTGTGATCATTAGATCCTGTGTAGGTGAGATGCTGAGAAACTGGGGCAAGTGGTCTCCACAAAACTTCCAACATATCTCAGGTGGTCTGGTATTCTGAGGCTGTTATATATGAAATGTGGATTACACTGGTACTGCCTTCATAGAATATTTCTGTGATTCTTTACTGTCTGTACAGACACAGATACATGCACATACATACAGCTGATGTGAGGTGTTTTCTTGTTGCTACTGTTTTGTTTTGTCTTATAGAAGAAGAAAAAAAAAAAAAAGAAAAAAAGAAAAAAAAGAAAAAAGATATAACGTCATGAAAACTTGATTCCTGATGTATAAGGGTTTAGTTTCAGATAATATTCTGTATTTACCACTGTTACTTATGAACATTCAGAAGTTCAAGGCTGTTTCAGGTCACCTAGCAAAAGGAACAAAAATAGAAATGGAGTCTGGTTCTCCTGTATTTTAGTGAAGTCACTTATCCACTTGATCATTTTTAGCTAAGCCAATAATTAACCCCCATGCAGTAAAAAAAATTATAGCCACATATTGAGCTGAGAGAAGACATATGGTTTTGTTAAAGAAAAGAAAAGAAACAATGTGCAGTACAAGTTCCAGCTGCTTTTTGGAGTTCCGGGGGGGGAAAAAAGATCAGAATAAGCTGTGCCAGACACTGGCTGAGCTCTCAGTGCTGTGATCTCCTGTCTGATGGGGAGCGCCAAGCTGCAGCAGAGAAATCTAAAGTCGCTACAACACTCTAGCCAGTGTGCAGAAAGCTTTCCCTAATTTGGAGCTAGTAACACCAAGTCATGACTTACATTCTGCTAAAAACATCTAACAGTGATTTTGTCCTGCTTCCCATTTTCCTGTAAACATGTGCTATCTTCTGCTGCCTGGCTGAATCATACACGAACCCTGGGTTCTTTGCTAGCACATGGGTTATTTGGCTTTGCAGTTCCTGATGGCTGTCCTGTAATAGCATTGTCCATTCAATACGGCCTTTCTCAACACCCTGTAGGACCTACCTCAAACAAAACTCAGGGAATTTCAGATTTTATCTCAAGAGAAATTTCAAGTGCTCTCCCTATTATGTCATCTTTTATATAACACAGCTGTCCTCTGCCTCTGTGGTGAATAAAAGAAGATAATTTCTTTCAAGTAAAGAAAGATATTTAACAGCCATTAGTAATTTTATTCAAACATACAATAGTGTAATTATTAACAAGAACAGTATAGAATGTGTTAAAATAGAAAATTTAATTTTAAAATCTTAGTATAAATATTTGCTATTTCACAGCTTGAGTGAAGGAATAAATATTTTACTTATTTATTTATGGAGTAATCTCTCTTCTGGCTTGGTATAAAAAGAGAAACATCATTAAATTCTTGTAAACAGAAGGCAGTGAACCAGCCTTGGTGATTCTCTGTTTCTAAAATAATGCAGCTGAGCAGTGCTGAGCAGTGCTGTTAGAAATTATTGGCAGTTTTGTTTATTAAGGACTTAGAAAAAGTCTCTTTGTAAAGTTCTTCACCACTTGAAGAACTGATTTTTACAATGAAAACCTTCAGATCTCTGTTAGAAATGGGTAAATTCTCTTAGATGAAGACAGCATACACAGACTATAATTCCTGATGAACAATTCTGTATAATTAGAAATAAGTTAGACATCTGGCATCTTAAGCAGTAATGAATTTTCATGTACATTTTGCTGTCATGAGTTAGAAGCTCCCTAAATTTACTCATCTGCTCTTTACTTTCCACCTAAAAACAAAAATTCCACATCACAAAACATTTCCATCCAAGTATGAAGGACAGGAGCTACTCTGAGTCAGGCAGCACTGCCCAGATTGCATAGGGCTGAATGGCACTCAGCATTGCAAAACTGCTCCTTTGAATGTTTTCTGCTTTTCTGTGTGGATGTAGCACTACACATTAGCAATGTATGTCTTCCTAAAGAAGTGAAGTAGGTGTGCATGGCTGTGTGATGGCTTGGCAGCTTTCCCAGATATTGTAGTGTTTCAGGAAGGGCAGGTGGCATAAAGATGTCTGAGAATGGGTGACGTTTCTCTCCTTCTTGATTGGTGTCTCTATGTTCATCCTGAGAGAATGGATGCTTCCTCTCTGTGCAGAGTGCAGAGCTTTGTGGATCTGATGCAATTTTGTATGTCAGGCACCCATCCAAGTAAGTTCCCCTTTTTGTACCTTCAAGCAAGAAATCAGAGGAAGGAGTTCTGAATTCATCCAGCAGGTCAATTAGAAGCTGAGTAGTTGGCCACCATCTGGTACTACGGAAAGAGGTAAAGAAAGAGACAAAGGCATAAAGAATGCATATCACCCCAGCTCACAGGGATGAGTGTGAAAATCTGTATGCCTAAAGGGATCTTTCTTCATCTTAACAGCTTTAAATAAGTTTCCAAAAGCGTGGTGCTTGCTGCTACTGTCCTTTTCTGTTTTGAGATATGTAACTTTGCTGTAGTTCATATCTGTGTGATTTATTTATTTATTTACTTATTTAAGCACAAGGTCTTCTTTTTCTCAACAAAAGTGATACACAAAAAGGGGAAAAGTATTGAATTCCAAAGATTCTTTCAGACCTGTATTATCATATATCAGGCTGAATTCACATGACTGAGAACTGAAGATGACACTCTTCAGTTCTAATATTGATACTGGTATCACCTCTTGTACCCTGTGATCTCAGAGCTGCAATGAGCCTTACCACCACCACAAGCAGCTCAATATCAGTCACTTCCTCAAGTGACTTTTCTGTTAGCTCTTTTATATTGAATGCAGAGACAAAAGGAAAATGGGTGGGACTGGAAAAAAGTAATGCAAACCTGAACTTTTTTTAAATGTGTAAATTAAAACAAGCCTCAGGTATTTAATTTTTTCACTTCAAGCACCAAACAAAAATTCTCCCTATCAATAACATTGGTTATAGCAAAAGAAGACTACTGCTGATCTTACTAGATAGAATCTCTTTCCTCTACTCCACAGCATCCTGATAAAATAAGTGGTGTTGTAAAGCAATGATGTAATCTCCATGAAGATGATTCAGACTCCATGATTTTTTTGTTAGTAGATTTGTGACTATCTGCAAAGGTACTGCATCAGTATAAAAATAATCAGACTAAAGATATAAGAATTAAAATTAAATGGAAAAACAGATCAAAGGGAATAGCAACATATGAGTGTCTTTTCATTCCATTCATGTATGCCTCCTGTGCTATTAAACCTTAGGCAAAGAAGTGATAGAAGAGGCAATTTCACACTGGTTGCCTGTTAATAAGGAGCCATGCTTCCCAAGATACTGCAAATCAGAACAGCAGAAATCCCTCTGCGCTCTTTTCTCCCGTGGCCCTGAGGGTAGTGTCTCCACTGTATTTATTTGAAGGCAGAAAGGCCTTCACGGCCCATTACTAGGATGCGTTCCTCTCTCCTTTTTGAACCTCCTTTCTCACTTCCCTTTACAGAAACAAGCAGAGAACTCGTATTATAAGTGTAAAGAGGACCTGAGTTCCAGTTGGTTTTGGGTGTTTCATGGTTCCTTTGGGTGCCCTGTCAGTCTTTCAAAAGCAGAGTGTGGTTTTAATTCAGGGTGCTAAGGCTGTGATAATGGAACTAGTAGGGCTGTTCAGATCTAAGCTGTGACACCAGATGATGATGATGGCACTAATGGTTTATTGACTAGCACCCTGTGAAGTATTGTTTAATCACCAAAGAAGAGCAATTCAGGTTACCCAGAACAAAGGTCAACAGCTGATTCAGAAAACAGAGTTTATTCTGACAGAAGACCACAAACTGTAGCAAAATGCTGGGATGACTGCACTCTGGTTTCACAAAACAAAACTATGCACTTCACAGCAAGTTAAACAAGAGAATCTGAAGAAGAAAGTTCTCTGACTGTGACTTGTCTCAGGTCCATGTAAGTAAGTAAGGATGCACTGGAAAGTGGGCAGTGTAGTAAACTGGAAAAACAACATTCATTTTACCATTTGTGTACATTACTACTGACACATGGAGTAATGCAACATCCCTAATATACTTAGCAGTGTGTCATGCACCTAGCTGCATTCAGTCTTAAGTCTTCAGGCAAACCCATAGTGTTCAAACCCAAAATATTGTTTTCCTAACTAATGTCTATATTTGTTCATCTACATCCTCCTCCCTTAGTTAACGCTTCCAAGATGGAGATGCTAATTTCATTACCTGGTAAATCATACAAATATTACTGATGATTAATCCAGCGAGCAGACCTTCAATTTCAGGTTCAGATCAAACTGCAATACAATCAACCATGTCTTATTCTTTAATAATTTAGGATGATACCTTGTAATTTAACTCCTAATTAAAAGTAAGTGTGTTACCATCTTAATTCTGCGGGCTCCTAAACAGTCACCACTATGGAAACAATTCTAACTCTTGACAGCTGCTGAAATACACAGCAAAATAATCCTCCCCTCCAGTTTCATAGTTATGTAATGATCTAATCCTGCTTACATAGGATAATTTTTCAAGTCACTGAGCCTAATGATCCCACCTTTGAACAAAAAATGGTTTCATTTTGTGGTTCGCTCATGTGGGCATCTTTTTTTGAAGAGGTTATATATAATGAGTAACTCAATATTTCCCTGTTCTGTTCTTCCTTAAAGTTTTACAATGAAAATAAGCAGTGATGACCATAATAACTAATATCAGTGATTACACAAGTCATCTTCAAAATATGAAGATTCAGAGTGGAACATTTGTTACAAACTGCTACACCTCCAGTGTTAGTTGAGCTTTGCTGATTTACTAACTCCTACATATTTGAAAGTCTGAATAAAGTAAATGGTCACAGCAAGGCACCAATCTGAATGAAATCCAGTCTTTCTTACCAAGGAGTTTAGAAAATAAGAGCACTGAAAAAAACAAAAAAAAAAAAAAAAGAAAGAAAAAGGAAAGGGGATGGGAGGGCAGGAGGGAGGGAGGTTAATGTTGTTCTTATCTGGAAACCTTTTATTTACTTATTTATTTTTGTAATGGAGTAGCTGACACAGTGTCAACTAATGATGGGGACTGACAGCACTGAAATAATTGGCAGCTTGTAGTGGTCAAAGCCATTTATCTGAATTATTTATGGGCAAAAACTGAGGGGAATTTCATAAGAGCAAATAGGGTAGGTCTAGAGGGTGTTGTTTACCTGATGCAATCACATCTCATTGAATATAGGGCTCATCTGCAGCTGATGCTTTAAAAGCCCCTGGGAACAGCTCATTTCATGACAGTCACACATTCTTTGTTGTACCTCATCACAACTTAATTATTCATTCATCATCTGGGTGTCACTCATGACAGAAAGTGTCTTGACATGAAGAGAACTGCTCAGGGAATGCTTTTTTTTTTTTTTTTTTTCTTTAAATAATTCATTCATGTGCATGCATGCATGTGTGTGTGATATCACACTGGAAGAGAAAAGTATGCCCCTTTCTTTTGGACAAAAGGCTTTTCTCATTTCGTTCCTCCATTCCTCACCCAAGTGAAGCTCTGTGAGACTGACACTCCTATTTTATTTTTCCTAACTACAGTCCAAAGCACTAAAGGTAGTCAACCTAGCAGAACATTTGTTTCTGGTCAAAACCTACACACATTAGAGAGATGAAGGAAATAAACATGCAAAACAAACATTAAATAATCCATAGATGCAACACATTCTTGTCATTTGGGCTTTTGGAAACACACTTATGTGGTTTCATTTCACATCTACTGGTGCAACAGCCTAAATTGTTACGCAGTTTTGGCACTGTTCATTTTCAGCCTCAGAAAGAAAACCATGGAGGCCACAGCCCAAACTGCTTTCTCAAGTCTAAGAATTTACATACTTAGGTTCAAAATGCACTGGCAAAATTGTGAGAAAGCTAACAGCATTGATGTCTGGACTTTGGTCAGTCTCTGGGTTCAGAAAATATTCATTCCCATCCCTGATTTTTGTTAAGCTCTAACAGTTCTTTACAGTATTGAGTTTATAACAAAATTGCTTGGAAATTCAGGTTTTCTTGGAAATAGATTAGAACTTCTTGAGTGAACCTATTAAGATCTTTCAATTTCTCCTTTGTTTCACCATAATTTTTGGTGTAACATGACAAGTGGTTGCTATCAGTACATGGTTCAAGATGTAAATCAACACTTCAGTTGTATCGTAGTAGTTTCTCTGTTATTTACATCACACACCCCAACCCCAACACCAGGCCCATGCATTATCTCTCTTAACACTTTTTTTTGTCAGTTCTCTCTGAGAAAATACAACTAGCTCTGCTTCACAGACAAAGCAAAAGGGAGCGTGTCCCAAGAGGTCACACTGCCCTGGTGTAACTGGGAAACCCGTGGTCCAGAGAACAGTCAAGGTTAGACCAGTCCAGATAAAAACTGTGTTAAGGGTGTACAAAAGCATGGGAAGGACATCTGCACAAGGTTATGAGTTTATGGCTGCACTGAAAGAAGGCTAATTATTCTAGTTACTAAGCAGGCTCTCAGGGATGCACAGACACAAATCATCCTGACAGCAAGCTGCATCTGCAGCTGTGTACAAATGGGCTAATATTGTAATTCCCAGAGAGATTAAAAGAGCTCTATTCTATTCCCTCTGAAATCAGCAAGAATTTGGCCATTATCTTTTAGAAAAGCTGGTCTAAGCCAGTAATAATAAAACAGTGGAAGCTGAGATGAAAGCCTGCTCTGTCCATTTCTTGTTGAATTTGGGTTTTGGAGAAATTCAGTATGCAGATTCTGATAGTCTTCAGCAGCTTTACAAAACATCAGAGTGCTTAGACAGATGTCTAAGTACTGGTACCAACATGTGGACATTTACATAAGAAAGCATTTGCTTTATTTACTAACCTTCTCCTTTATCCCCTTTGCTGGATAGAAGAATGACTGTACTAACACCCTATTATGGGTGGGATGAATGAAGGCTATTTACTGGAGGTTTCATCAACATCTTTTCTACTTTTTTCACTTAAGTATTGACTCTTCAAACATTTACTCCCCTTGAAGTCAAACAATTTTATTTTATTTTACTTTTTATGTTTTAGATAATTTTAGGGCAAAACAACATTCAAGGATGTATAGCAGACTCTGATGAAGAAGGGTAATAGTTATATATTTAAATTAATGAATAAAATGGAGACTTGCATGAATGTATTCCTCACCCTCGTCTTAGTCCTCTACATAGAAACTGATTGTCCACTTCCTGAGTTTCATGAGTTGTAAAGCCAGATGCACAAACATACTGCTACCTTTAAAATGTGCAGATATTTTCAGAATATCAGCAGGAGCATCTGGAAAAGAGCATGATTTCTTTAGAGAAACAACCAACCCAAGTTAAACTTTTTCCAGTGAAGGCAATCATAATCCTTGTTGAGATATTTGCATGATTAGATACAGGTAAAGATGATTCTTTACCATTCTTCTTTGAATTTTTTTTTTTTATTTTTTTTTTCCCCACAAATCCTTGAATATTGTAGAATCTTAAACCTGTAGCTACAAGATCCTTCTGTTAGCAAGTACTATTTGGCTTTCTGAAAAGACCCTGTTTCTGTGCTGTCCTTTGAAGTCTGAAACTTTGCTTATAGGAAGAATGTTAGTTGAACTGAAACCACTGAAGCTAAGCTTTGCACGTTTCTGGACATGCTCTGACATAACAAGTCTACTGACATTAGTGTACTGTAAGATACTCTTATCCTTATACTGAAGAAAAGCGTGTTTCCAGTTGCCTGGTATTCATGAGTCCTGGACATCAAACTTGCATATAGTATGGAAGTTTTCATGGCAACAGACGCTCATACAGATGCAAAACATCAACTTTTCTAATCTGATGTCTTTCCATTCTTTATTTGAAGGCATAATAAGCCATTCTGACTGCAGCATTTCACTGCAGAAGTTCATCCAACTCCATGCACCCATCAGCTGCTGTTTGTTCTAGTCATGGCTTATCACTTTCTTTAGTCTTCATTCCATTTCTGTGTTGTACAGCCTATTTTTATTTATTTATTTATTTATTTATTTATTTATTCATGACTATTGGGATGTCTAAGAAGACACTCAGCTTCTCCTGGTTTGTAGAGGAAAAGTTTACACTAGGAATGTTACACTGTGCAATATACCAACATATATGTGATTGGAAAGGACTGGATTTTTATTATTACTTTTATAATTCTTTTTTTCATGCTGTCAGCATCTGAGCTTAGTTTGCTGGTTCATTTTTTCATTACTTCTATACAAAGAGTTGCCTTTTGCCACCTCATCATCACCATGCAGAGTTCCTGAACTATATAGCCTCTCCCAGGAGTTGCAATTAACACTGAAATATCCATTTATTAGCATTGTTGCCAGAAGAGTGTCAGCTGTTCCTAATGAAACTAATGAGATATTTGAAGAAGATTAGAGAGACTTCTGGAGCACAAAGCGGATTGTCTGCCAGCTCAAGAAGTTGGTTTGTTCTTAGATCATTTCATTTGTTCTTTGGAATTGCATCTCTGCCTTGACTATTAAGAAATCTTAGGTGACTGTGTTAGATAACTAACTTCCAGGTAGGCAAAATTAAGTGATGTGAAACTCAGTCATTGAATTATTGTGGCTGGATACATCCTGGCATTTCACAAAAACACCAAGCCAGAACAGAGTAAAATGTAAGCTACATTATCTACACATGACGGGGTTACTTGAGTCAATGAACAAATTGAGTCTTACTGACTTGGCACTGTGAATCAAACCCATTAAGAAACTTCCTTAGAATAATAATGCATTAACTCTTGAAAATATGGTCAGAAGAGAAAAATATGTGCAACTAAAGAGAAGTCGTACTTTATGTAGATGACACTGCAGGAGCTTCTATTTGTTTGTTTGTTTGTTTGTTTGTTTAAATTAAAAGTCCAAACTTTCAAAATTTTTATCTAAGCTCTCATATCTTCCTTTCATAGAATCACAGAATCATTAGAGTTGGAAAAGACCTTCAAGAACAACCAGCCCAACCATCCATCTATATGTTATTGCTCAGCAGCCATGTCCCTCAGTGCCACATTCACATGGTTCCTGAACAACTCTACCACCTCCCTGGGCAGCCTGTGCTGCCTCACCAACCCTTCTGAGGAGAAATATTTCCTGATATCCAACCCAAATCTCCTCTGCTTCAACTTGAGGCCATTCCTTCTTGTCCTATTCTGATATCCCTCTTGTCCTTTCTCCAGACATGCTCCATCTGAGAGCCTCACCTTAGTTGTGGGATAGTGTGAAAACTTGGAATTTCTGCTGAAATTAAACAAATAACATCACTGATATTGTCACTCTCTTAATAAAGACAGTATACATCCAAAGCAATCTTATAGTAATTGCTTGTGTAAGACACTTCTTCACTGATTTTTTTGGGGGTACATCATTGTAACATCCAGACCAACACTGGTAAGATTTTCATTTGGGAAATGGATATGCAACACTGTAAATAAGACATGCAAATAATGTCATAATACAAACTCTCTTCTTACTTGTCACTAAATTTGACAAGTGGTAAGTGGAAAATTCTAAAGATCTTTTTTTTTTTTTCCTTATAGAAATTGAGTAGCAGATAAGAAAAGCAAGTTCCTCCCTTTTCTAACATGAGTTTTTCTTCACATACATTCCTGTCTTCCCCCCCTTTTTTCCTTTTATTCTTGATGTCATGCCCCAAGATTTATGAGCTCCAGATGTTGACACTTATTCCTTTCTAATTTGTTTCTCAAGTGCTGTAGATGTGCTAGTAAAACTAATTTAAGATGTTTGGCATAGAGCAAATATCCAGAGGCCTTCCAGATGTACAGAAAGGCAGAGTATTTCTTTAGTTACATTTTTGTCATTACCTTAATTACACCAAATACAAGAAAGCAAGTTATATTAAAGATTATCTGTGCAAGATTGAGCTGCATACTTCCGCTTCAACAGGAGGCAAGGCTCATCTGAGTTAATTCAGTAGTGTGATCTTCTAGAAGTAAGAGCAAATGGAAACAAGATTTCAAATAGATAGCTTAACATATATCTTTAACATACCAGAACATGGAAAAATGGTAAGGCTCTTGAGAAATGTTATGGGTTTTATTAAAATTATTTTATAGTTTGTTGGTTCAAATACATTAATATGTTTTGGTGATCAAATTTCCTACAGTGGCAGTTAATAAAACAGTTCAGATGTGGGTTTATGCAGCCAACGAAATCAAGAGAAGAACGGCATGAGCGAATAAAACATAGCAGATATTTATATAAATACCACAGAGGTGGGAAGATTGCAGTCATTTACCACCATGATATCCATCGCTGTGGGAGAAAGTAGAAATTCAGCCAACAAACCAGATTCCTTGAATCACTGTCGTGCCAGCATTCACTTGGAGAAAATAATAAAATGTAGGTATTTTGCAGCTTATTGACAGAAAAGGAACTCAAAGACTGCTATGCAGTATACTAAAAAATACAACTAAGAAACAGTATGAATTTTGTCAGAAACTACGATACTTTTTATTTCTCACCATGAATCAAAAGGAAAGGTCAAAATATATTTTGTTTGTTTGTTTTTGTTTTCATTGAGTAGTGCATGGAAACACAATATACTATTGTGAAACTCATTCTTTTTAAAAAGGTTAGCTAAGAGAAGCAGCTGAAAGTTTGCACTGCAATTCTTGCAGAAGGGCACAGAGAATGAAGGGATGGAGGGGGCCTCAGCTGAGTGGTAGCAATTGATGTAACAGTCTTAGATATGCAATGACACTGCCAGCAGGTGTTAAAAACATCTATGCCAGCTGGGTTGGTGGTTTTTACATGGAGGTTCTCATGGCAGATGCAGCCCTCCCAGTTCCAGGCTGCAGGGACAGCCTGGGACCTATTGTGCCTGGATCCAGGATATTGTGGAGGGACTGACAAAGACCAGCTGACCCTCTTACTGCTACTTCTTGCTGTTATTCCATGTGGGTACAAAGTATACTGTCAGAGGAATTCAGGACATTAACAATAGCCACTACTGAGCTCTGGGGAAAGTAGTCAAGGACTTCAGGTCCTTTGTGGTTTCTGCCCCTGAACCCTTCTGGTAAGGTAAAGAGCATGAGGAGGAGGATACTAACAGGACAGGTCAATAACTGGCAACAGGATATTGGATTTTATGACCACTGGACCCCATCTGCAGAACAGAAGCTACCTAGAAGAGATGCGATCAAGCTCACGCATTGGGGCAAAGCTATATTTTTCCCAATAGGATGACTGGCCACAAAGTGAGGACTTTAAACTAAGAATGATGGAAGAGGGTAATCAGCAGCCCTGTGAGATGTCAGCAGTGTTGCAAAGCAAAAGGCATGAGGTGATATAACAATAGGAAGGGAACACAAAATAAATGATATAAAGCTTATGCTTGGACACCTGCATGTTTGCATGTAAGCAAGGAAGTGACAACAAGACAGCATTATGGAGAAATCCCTCCAAACCTTTCTAGAAGTCAACAGCTCAGGATGCCCCTCTGAAGTATGGATACACACATGCACATGGTATAGGGAATAAAGAAGATGAGTTTAAGACCTGTGCATTTGCAGAGCTGTTTTCTTGCTGGGAATCACAACACCATGGTGGGATGGATCCCATTTCTGGAGTGCTGCAGGGGATGAACAGGGGTTTTTTAAGGATGGACTGTGAAGGAAAGGAGAGGGAGCTGCTATTTATGTGACAGCAGCTGGAGTGCATGGATCTCTGTGCAGAGGAGCACACTGAACACTTATGGATTCATTCCATTTCCATTCATTCGTTCCATTATGGAACGGTTAGGATTCTAAAGCAGACAGGTAATAGGGGCAGGATGGTGGGTGTCTGCTACAGGCCACCCAGAAGGCCAGAACAACCATATGAGTCCCTCTTGCAACAGATAGGAAGAAACTTGGGCTACCAAAAACTGAGTATATGCTATGTTAATGGTTGCTCATGCTTTTTCTACATCAGCTTTGTCAGTTTGTGCTTTGCACTCTTTTTGTGATTATTCCCTGTTTTTATATGTGAGAAACAAATTTGGCAAGAAGTCTGACACTGAGTCTTTACAACTCTTTGTTACTCAAGACACAGAAGGTACATGCATTCATTAGAGTAAGCTCTTAGTTATTCATTTCACACTGTGGTTTCATAAACTCTCCAGTGATGCCTGACATTCTTTGGCTTTCATTCACTGTTTTATAAATAACTTATTAAAAGGTTAGGGTTTTGTTTGTTTCTTTGTTTTTGTTTTGTTTTCCTTCAAAACCCTCTTTTAATGCCATACGCATTGTCAAAAGAAAACTACTGAAAACTACTAAGTCTAGATTTCATCACTTCATTATGTATGTGAATGACTAAGTATATATATTTATATATTTTATGGTGAGCTCTTTATTTCCTTGTTGACTTGTGCCTCTTTAGTAGTAATAAATCAGAAAAGGAGACATTATGCCTCCATACTGACATGACTGGGGAGAAAAGGCCACTGAAAACAATGCTAACTATTTTTTAGTTCAGCTAATCCATATCAACTCATACTCAGGTTTCACACCCTGGAACACCTAAAATCTTCATTTTGAAGAAAGATGTCAGTTCTGGGTTTAAATTAAAAGGCTAAAGAAAGGAACATTATTTTCTAGTGTCTGTGAATCTTTTGGCAAAGTATTGCAAACTCTGTTCTAATTAGAGGCTGTGTTACCTGCTACAGTTAATATCAATATATTGCTAAGAAATCCAAACAAATCCTTCAATTGAATCCAAATTCTTTTAAGGCTTTTTTTTTTAAGTCCAAAAGACACAAAGAATTGAGCTATTTCTAAATGCCCCTTGGGAGTAAAAGAATCAAGACTGAATGCATACTCACTTGTACTCTGGAACTCTAAAATCTAAGGGAAGCACTGAGGGTGATGTTTTGCAGTTTAACAAGGACCTTAATGACATCCTTCTGTACCAAGGGCCCTACAAATTGCATTTGTTTGTAACTTCATGATACCATTTTAGACATTGAACAAAGAAGGAATAGCAAATCCAAAAATATTAATTACAGAACTGTATCAGCAATTAGCTGAAAAATTGTTTTCCCTTGATATCAGCATTGTTCATCTTTTTCAGCATTGCCATTTAACTTTGAAGTTGTTGGAGTTGTTGGACTTTTCACTCCTCTCAGCTTAGCTGTCTGCACTTTAGCCTAGCTCTGATAGGAGCTTGCCTTGATGGGACAAACAGCAGAGGCAGCCAGAAGGAGGCCCTCCCCTCCTTCCCACGGATGCTGCTCTGTAGCTAATGCTCTAGTATTGAATGACAACTCATCTCACTAAGCAGACAGTACTAGCACTTGTGTATTACAAAGAACATCAGCTTGAATACAAACCCTTGAAACTGATCAGAAGGATAGGACAGGACTTGATCTGGCTGCAGAAATAGTTATGGAAGCTTTCACCTTGGAGGTCTAGCTTAGCTACTCAGAGCCACAACTGACTGTTTAATGTATTTATTCTCCTGCTTAATGAACTTATTCAGGATTTGGATGAGAGAATTGAGTAAGTCTGCAGATGACATCAATTTGGAGGTAAGCATGAATCTCCTTGAGAGTAGGAAGACCCTAAAGAGTGACCTGCACAGTCTGGATGACTGGGCTAAGGCCAATTGTATGAGATTCAACAAAACAAAGCACTGTGTCCTGCACTTTGGTCACAACAACCCCATATATCACTACAAACTTTGGGCAGAGTGGATGGAACTGTGAAAAGAATAAGGATCTGTAATTACAGGTCAGTGCATGGCTGAATATGAGCCAACAGCATGCCCAGATGACCAAGAGGGCCAATGGCATCCTGGTTTGTATTTGAAATAGTGTTGCCAGCAGGAGGAGGGAGGTGATATCCTTCTGTATTAAGCACTGCTGAAGCCACACTTCAGTTACTGTGTTCAGTCTTGGGCCCCTCACTATAGGAAAGACATTGAGGCCCTGGAGCATGTCTAGAGAAGGGCAATGAAGCTGTGAGGGGTCTGGAGCACAAATCTTATGAGGTGCAGCTGGGATTGTTTAGTCTGGAGAAGAGGAGGCTCAGGAGAGACCTTATCACTCTCTACACTCACTAAAAGGAGGTTGTAGTGAGGCAAGAGTCAGCCTCTTCTCCCAGGTAGCAGCTACTGAAGGCATAGCCTCAAGTTGCACCTGGGGAGGTTCAGATTGAAAAGTGGTACAAGTTTCTTCTCAGAAGGAGTGGTGAGGTATTGGAACAAGTAGCTCAGAGTAGTGGTAGAGTCACCATCCCAGAATGTGTTTAAGGAAAAGGTATATGTAGCGCTTAGGGACATGGATTAGTAGGAACTATTGGTGGTAGGTGGACGGTTGGATGTTTTCCAACCTTAATGATTTTGTGATTCTGCAATTCTATGACTTGAGCAGAGGCTGGAGATGACCTCACAACAAGATGGAAGACTAGAAATTCTTTGGAACGAACATTTTTATAATTCTGTGAGTGGTCAGTTTGTTGATGGGCTGAACTTCTTGATGATGAGGAGTATTTTTCCATGCATTTCAGAATCCTTTCCTCTGCCAAAGCCCCAATCACAGCACAGTCATCCAAAAGGACTTGGCAGAGCAGCAGCAGAGGAGCAAAGTTCTGACCTCTCCCACTGGCATCAGAGCTCAAAGTATGAAATGCTGTTGTAGATTTAAAGGCACAAGAATAGTACAGCCTGCTTTTCCAGCAGAACAATATCAAGTGTGCTATCCCACTAGTCATGAAAACTAGCTTTTCTGAAGCTAAAATCAGGGTATGGATGAAGTTTTATTTAAGTGAAGCAGTGTGGCGTGGTGAGACCTCAACCCTCCTCTTTTCTACTTCAGGTGCAGGTTGCCCCTGCAGTTCTACCAATATAAAATCCAGAGTCTGTTTCTTCAGCAACACAGTGCACAGTTTTTGCCACAGACATACCATATCATATGATTCTGTGGTACCATCTGCAGAGTCTTTTATTTATAAGTCCTCTGTGATGTTCTTCTGAGGCAGATGAGCATTTCCTGTGCTCAGAAACAGAAATACAAAATGTTTTCCATTTCTATTAATTTTGAAACTTGAAGATCCTGCAAGATGCAGTGTAGAGGGATCTTTTCTCAGTCTTTTGACCTCTTTTAGCGAAAGGTACTCAGTAATTCATATTAGAACTCTCTCATAAAGGTTCTAACTGTCACCTTTTGCTATGTGCCAGCTGAGGTATGGACGGGCTCATTATGTATTGGCTATAGAACAACCAGAAAGCGTCATTTACTCTTGTTTTTCATCATACTATGATTCTTAATATTGATTCAGAGACAGAAAGCTGCTGATGTCATCACTGGTATTCAGTTACCTAGACAGGCTTTATCCAGCAATAGAAAGCTTTGGTTAATTCAGAGCTGACCCTTGTCATCTTAGACAACTGACTCCAAAACAAGCAACTGGTAGCTTGTAAAAAATACTTCTGCGAGCAAATTCTGTTCACATTCTTAAAATCTTGCAGAAACAATTTCCACCTCTTTATTCAAAAAGCAAAACTGCAAGAAGAGTCTGCAAGATAAATGCATATTAATTCTTCTGCATGCAGTACTGCAGAAGAGAAGAGAAAAAAAAGAACTAGACACTGAGTCAGCCTTGGAATTTCTTTAGAAATTAGTTGAAAGCAGCAATTCATGATGCTCATAATCTTCTTAGCTTTCTCCACTTCTTGGATCTTCTTGTCCTGTTCACTCTGAAATGGTATAAAAGGCTACATGAAAATTCAGCTAATCTTTCTTATGCAGCCAGCACATAACAGCCAGAGTGAACACCTTCAAGTGTGTGATTTCATTTATGTGTGACTCGTGATTTGGGCACTGCAGATGGCCATTTGTATACTGACTCTGGAAATCAGATCTGATTTTTGCTTGGCCCTCAGCAAGCAGTCACCCCAAATCACTCGCTCGTTTGAAAATATTCTGTTTTAGAGAAAAAGATGATAAACTTCTTCAGTGCATTGGTTACTGCAAATTACCGTCTGTCTGCAGTCCTAACTTGTAGCCTGACTTCCCTGAGGCCTTAACGTGTCTCATTGATCTAGAAATGAATTCTTCCTTTTCTCTTCCAGTTCTCTGCATCTCACTGGTAGTTCTCTATGTACTATGCTGTTTCATTCTATTGTCTCTTCAGTTTTTCTGTATGATTATGCCTTTGCTTAGGTCAAAGCTGTCAGTTTTGATAACGTAGTACTCTCCTTAGCACTATGAGGCCTGTTCCACCTGAGCAGAAAATATCCAAACCATTTCACTTTACAAACAACCACAGACACCACCATCCCTGCTATTTCATCAGGAAGGTGCTAAAATACAGTCTAAAAATAAACCTACTGGATGGCACCTGGCAGCATTCACACCATTTCAGCTTTTTATTTTCCTAATCTGCATATAGCATTTCACAGCAACAAGAAAGACCTTGGGATTGGGTTTTCATTTCCATATCTTTGTGGAAAATTTAATAAGAAGGGCTCTCAAACAAGATATCCTTGAGATATTTTTACTGTGTGCCTATTAAATGATAACAACAGCAGCTGGAATTGTGATAACTGATGTGGCAGGTGATTCTTTGGAGGATTCTGGCAGTTGTCTTTTGTCTCCTCTCCAGCAGAATGCTAATAAGGAGGTCAGCAGCTCCTGAAGATTATCTGCCGGAAGGGCATGTTTTAAAAATTTAAGAAGCAATTATTTGTATGGTACTTGACTTCTTAAAGCAAGTCTTCTACCTTTAGCTCTCTACAATCTGACAAACACGTTGCCAGAATTGATAGCTATTCCTGTGAGTAAAAGGAAATAGAGGAGAGGAATAACTGATGAAGTACACTTTAAAGGGGGGAAAAAAAAAAATAAAAAAAACCCATCCCTATAAATATACTGAAATATTTTGGCTACTGCTGAATGCTTTTTAGCTGATCTGAGAGAAACTGTTTTTGAATTATTCTTGACAGTGAGGCTGCTTGCCAACTTAATTAAGTTTGTCCGACTTGCAGGTCTGCATTCCAGTGAGGTACAAAATATGGTGATGTTAAGATAGGTAAATACCAATAGGTACCTGTGCAGGATGTTAGCAAACAAGGAAATGTTAAACTATCCAGAATGTGCTTTAAAGGAAAACTAATTTTGTTTTGTTTATTTGCTTGTTTATACTAATATTTATAGGAACCATGTTCTTCATGCAAAGTATTCTGCATCCTGCCAGCAGAAGACTCACCAGCTGTCACGCACAGTCTTCTACACCCATCAGTTTTGCCAATATTGGGTAAAAGATCTAGACTCTGAGAGGGAGGGGCTACCTCTCTCTTGAGAGAGGTCTCCCTTGGTGGTGGGACTGAGTATTTATCTTCTTTCCTATCAGACTCTTTCATTGCTACCACTAAACGTGATTGTCAGCTGCAGGCCATTAAACTGAGCTGCATGGAGCAAGCTGAATAATCAAGGCTTAGTTTTAGCCCACTCAGCATTTTTTTCTGCTTTCCAAGATTTTGTACGGCAATTGTCTTCTCTATGAATGTAATTTATAACCATATTTGAACTGATATTTCACTGTCACAACATGTTTTTTAAAAGTTAATGTAGACCAGACATGGACAAGAGAGCACTGCCTGTATCTAGTACAACTTCACTGCGCGTAAAAGAAAAAGATACACAAAATTCATCTACCTGAATGATGCATCTTATAAGGAACCTTATCATTACCATAATGGTCCTGTCGGGGGCTCTGGATTAATTTTTATTTTATTTGAGAAAGCTTGGAAAGGAACTTTTTATACTTTACCACCAGTCAATAAAGGAACTTTAGCACTTCAACAATATGGAGTGGGACCAGGTGTACCACTGCTAGATCACTCAGAAGGGGGAAGGTGGGGATCGGGGGGGAGGTAGTGAAGGGATAAGTTATTAACTCATTCATTTGTATATATGTGATTGTTTGACTTAGAATGATTATATTTTTATCATATTTATATACACAGTTCTTAAATTCATACTTTTAATCTATAAGTGATTGCTATTTAAATGGTAGCTTTATTAAAATGTAATACTTTGAATAAATTATATATTTTCACTGTAGTTTATGGAGTATAGACCCAAGCAATCTAAAATAAACCCATGTAGCTGTGGTAAAACAGCTAAAGTAAAACCATGTAGATTAAGCCTTCTTAATTCTTACGTACTCTTTCACAGCTACTTTTGCAAGCCGTGAGAGTAAATATTTAAGAATTTAGATTCTCTCACAGAAATAACATAACTAGGGAACTTTTTCTTTGAATTTCACAGTGCAGTGTTTGTGTGCTATTTTTGCTAACTTCTATTAAAAAGACTCAGAGCTCTGCTAGGAGAACTGTAAATACAGAAAGGGGGAAATCTTAACTTCCTTATTTTTTTTCCTCCCTTCTCATTACCAAACAGATAATGTGCAAGTGTTCAGCTGGCCATTCAGATAACCAGTCCATCCTTCCCGAAGACAACCTGTTTATCTGGACATGACCTCTTCTGATAAAAGTACTGTACAGTAACAGCTGAAACATCACCCATAAACTGAGTGAGTAGTTGTGCCAAACCTGTTGCAAATTGTTGTGAATTTTATTCAGCATGTTCTCAAACAAAGGTGTTTCTATCTCTCTAGCAGAGATCAACCTGTGAAGGCTGGAAGTAGGTAATTCACAACTGTGAGCAACTGCCTTGGCTACATAGAAGAAAAGAGCCATAACTAAATCCTATTCCTAGCACTGAATGCTCTTTTTCTGAAACATCAGTGTGTGTAGCAAAAATGTATTTTGATACTGCTTTCAAACTTCAGGAAGAGTAAAGCACTTTCAGAAGGCACAAAGACAACATAATCCATTCCAAAGAGGCATATACAACAGGAGCTGAGAAGCAGAAGTTAGTCTATGTCAATATCAGCTTAATCCTAACTTCTTGTGGCTCCAATTGATACATAATCAACCTAAGGAAAGCCAATAGCAGTGAAATAGTCCAGGCCTCACTCTGTGCATACAAGTACCATTCCATCAATTGAAACTTTTTCCAGATAGTCTCCCTTTGTTGCAGATTGATGTGAAGGTTTCTCTCAAAATTTTTAGCTGCTTTGCACAACTGATACAGCTCTTTCCTTCTGCGACCACCGGACAAAACCAAAGACCCCCTTAGCCAATTCTGTATTTTGTTAGGTGAGACAGACATACAGGCAGATACCTGCCAAATTTATGCTGCTACACTTCTTTACAATGCTGTGGTGGCAATGAACAGGGAATCCTATTAAATTTACTCCCTGATCTTTCTGCTTGTCTCACATCATCTCTTTAAGGTCATGTTTAGACCATAGCTGGCGTTAAGATTTTGTTATTTTTCCTTGTGTGTCAGCATAGACAGAATTTAATACCCTTAATATAAGTTTGATAGTATTGTCAAGAAAACTTTTCTAAATATACAAAGCAGGTCACCAGTAAGGCAGCTCACCATAAAACCACCAATAATTAGTACCCTGGTATCAGGAACATTATTCATGGTTTGCATGTGATTGTTTGCCTTCCTTCATACTCTGTTAAGCAGCCACGCAGAACAAAGAAGCCCTTGGGCAAACCAACAATGAGGAAATCTATAACTGACAAAATATCCATAGATTTGTCATGTTTCTGATGGCCATGCATTCTTTACTTGCTTAGCTCAGCACTCTGCCTTATAGCAAAAATGATCTGGGTGGTCTGGGTGGGTGTAATAGTGTAAATAATAGTAAACAATAGTAATAGTAAATGGAGTCAGTGAACACTGCCCTTGAACAAGCTTTCAAATTGACTTGAACTGATGAAAATATTGATTAATCTGATTCATAGTACTCCAAAAAAAATTTTCTATATAGCCTGTTAATGTCTCCTTGCATCCAACCCCTGATCTCAAACACAGGGTTTTTCGCAAGGACAGCCCAGTAGATGCCAATGACTTTCTCCTCTCAGAAAGACATTAATTCTTCTTAGATAGAGATTACAAGATTGGATCATATGCACACAAGGTGATTCATTCTATACTGTATATGATGAGATGTAAGAAATGACATGAGGAAGCCAAGTATTTTGACTCAGTTTACAAAACAAAAAGAAACAATGATTCCACCTAATAGAATAAATTAAAAAATACCTCTACTAAAGAGATATGCATATGAATTGTTTTAGCTCGCAGTCAGAGAAGGCTGCACAAGGATAGTTCATCAATCTAAAATCCTAGAGGAAGAGTCAAAGTTGTTTATGCTAAGCGAATTTTTTTTTTAATGCTTAGAGACATTTTATTCTATAAAACCTTTTTTGAAGACTGAGCTTACCATAGGTTTGAGAGCAAATGGTTACCATGTCAGAAATGTGCATCTTCAAAGGTACAAAGCAGGTACCATACATAGTTCAGATTTACTTCACACAGTTCTAGATAAGCCATACACATATACCTATAGCTTACTTTGTAGTAAAACAACATAGTATTGCATTTCTCAGAACAAAACAATTGTTGATTCAGACACTAATGTGAAAACATGCTGAACAATACTAAGTTTATGGATTATTTACCTTCCAAGCTATATATAATATATGTAATGCCTTGGGAATTACAGTGCTTTCATCAAATTAAGCAGCTCCCCTAGACTTACAGTACAAGGGGCCAACTCAGAAAGACCAGATTATTAATGCAATCTAGTTTCTGCTGCCAAACCCCGAACCTTATTTATCACTCTTAAGGTCACTTTTTCAAACAGCTCATCCAAAATAAAAACTTCACCACTGCCAAAAAATTTGTGCATATATTTTAAGGCTAAAATGCCAAAACAATATTTGACTTCAGAATTTTCTGAGGTATTGACGAAACATCCAGTAGGCTGTTCCTTTTGTGGAGACAGTTTGCTATTTTTTGCTGTTCTTTATTTACTTGCTGCAGTTTATGACACAATTAAGAGAATTTCAGGTGTTATTGTCTTTTGCTTTTGTTTTTGTTTTTAGTGATGGTGTACTTTTGTGCTGACATTTACAGGCCATGGCAATATGACAGATGAGCTGCACACAGCTACTTGAAGAACTGGATGTCATGTAAACCTGTTATTATCAGCATTGATTGTGGTCAGGGATAGGGATAGATAAGGCAGAAAATTACTTATTAAGCTGCAGGAAGAGGAAAAACAAGACATACAGACCAACTATACTGCTTTTATCGAGCCTATTGTTTAAGGGAACGTAGGATGTATGGGTTCAAAGACTTTAATAGTAATTGATGCTACTCTCATAAGACAAAAAAATCTGCTATAATATGTTGTGCATCGCCTGTTGTTAGTCTTGGGATTTATATGGACTTAACAACTCAGAAGCCAGAACTTAAAGTATATATACATAAATTACATGTATAATAGAGGGGGAAAAAAATGCTTCTCTGTAGGAAGGAAATAAAGACAACTCTGAGGAGATTTCTCATTACCAGGTTATGGAAGGAAAACTGACCATTCCCTTAGCTCTGGTGAATTTGTTCAGCTCCATATGCAAAAATGTTATATTTAATTATAATCAATTATGGATTTGTCTTCTCCATCTGTGAACCTAGACACATTTGAAGCTCATTCTTTTTCAGGCACAGCTGTTTTCTTTTCTTGTTTTTAACCTGCAAGATTTCTTAGATAATTGTCCTTTTCTCTAAAAGTAAAAATCAGTTTTCATGGATGAATAGAGAATACTTGTCTATATCTATAGCATTTCCTAAACAATTTCATTTTCTCATTGCACTGGATTGGAATATTCTTTCTCCTTCTTTCATCATACTGATAGATTTACTGTAACATTTTATTTATAAAGTAGGCACAAATTAAAGTTATAAAAATAACTCTAGATAAAACATTTAGTGGTGAATATGTTGCCTTTCAAGTGAAAGTCAAAAGAATGTAATAAATATCCATGTTTTTATGACCTCAACAAGTCTGTTGAGGGAGACACATAGCAAAAAGAGGTTCTCAGTAAATCACTCTGTAAAACGCCTCAATATTAACGTCTCAGCTCCATCGATTGTCAGCTTCTAATGCTGGTAGTAAACTTCTGGTCTCTAGATACATTTAAATCATCGGTATTCTAAAATGCTAAAAGCCACTGACCTTTTGGCTGGGGAAGTAAATGAACTTAGTTATGTAATATGATGGAGATTCTAGACTATGAGATTGTCCAAGTCAGAATAACTCAAAACATCCATGGTGTTCCTAACAAAGACTAACAATTCCAGAGCATGCTTTCAGTCATAAAGTGAAAATGCAAAAGCACTGAATTATGATGGTAACTTTCACTTTGGTGAGGTCTGCACCTGATTTTGAGAAGATCTTAAAGCTCAGTTGTTAAAAACAATGAATAACTTAGTATTTGAAGAAGTTTTTAATTATTCAGAGAATCTGGACTGAAATTTGACTTTTTTTTTTTTTTACTACCAGCTCTTGGGCTGAATGTAGGAAATGCTACATCAGGTACTAACAGTCATTATGCAAGAGATTTCATCATGATGTCTGAATGTAATGTCTGAATTTCCGCTTCCACTGATCTGTAAGTGTCTTTACTTAAGAAGCATCTTCTGACCTCTAATTTGAGTGTACAGCTCAGTGAAGACTGATAGCCCAGAGAATCTAGCTACAGGCAGAAGAGAATAATAGCTACTTGTATGACTACTAGGCTTCCTGTCTACATGTGTATGCAGAAACATCTTTTCATGTAGGTGCCCCTTCAGCATGCTTGTTAGAAATGCCCTTGAGATGTCCTCTTCACTCACTGTAGATTCACTACTGGAAATCAGAGATGTATGTGTCATCAAGAATTACAGCTGGAGGCTTTGCAGATGAGCAGGCTTCCACAAATTGATTTAAAGACTGCTTGAAGGGTCAGAAGCAGATAGCCAACGTGGACAAGTAACAGAGATCAGCAGTAAGAGAATATCAAGGTGCCTGAGTATGCTGATGAGAACACAGTTCTCATATTGTTCAAATATTCCTTTTTGAAGTCACTAGTCTTAATGACTATTGGATTTTTATTTTTATTTTTTTTCCTGAGCTTGTATTATTCGATGGAATTGGAAATACAGAACAAGAAAAAAATGTTATTATTTTTTCAAATGCAGATTAAATTATCAGAGTAGCAACCAGGTTAAAGCTAAGTAGGAACAAAACTTTCCCTCATAATTCCTACGCAGGTGCACCACATTGTAAAATGACTACAAAATGTTAACACATGGAAATTCTTTTTCTAGGCTGAAATTCAGACTTCAAGGAGGAACTCTCTGTGATTCTGTCACAATTTCTTTGGCGCCCTGCTGCTCAGTTATCTCCTCCACCACTTCTTCTCTCTTTCTACTTCTCTTTTGTGCCTCCTGTTTGTGAGCCTGTAAGATTTTCCTGAAGCAAAAATATTTTTTCTCTGTGCACTCCAGCATACAGTATTCTTTTCTGAAATCAAAATACCCCTTGTTACAGGTGCAGCTTCACTAGAAGCTTTTATCTTCTTGCCTTTGTCAAATATATTCATTCAACTGTTTTGCTGTGGTATCAATGACTCTGCAAACTATCTTTTGCAGATCAGACATGGCAAAGATGCACGCACCAACAACAGAGGCCTATGGTTCAGGGGAATTCATGAGGGGCTGCAACAGACTCTCCCTGTTGTCATATCTCCCAAGTTTTTTGATAGCCTTAAATAACAGCAGAATTCTTAGCTCTACATCTCTCAGGTTTATTTGAAGACAGCAGCAAAACACAATGAGCAACAGTTATCATTTATGTAAACAGATGTTTGAATTAAGCTCTTGTATAAAAATACACCTTGCACAACAAAGCCAACACATATTTTTGCTCACTTGTGCTACCATGCTCACACCTTCTCACCATCATGAAAGCAGTGTTTCTGGTGTAGTACTTCTTTCTCTCCCTGTGTTTTCCAAAGTAACCTTTCATGCTTGAAAGGCTTCATTAACCATGGGTAGCATGTTGACCCATGGTTAAAGAAATGAAATGTGCTATGTCCAGAAGACATTAGTCATATTAAATAAATGGATTCTACCAATATATGGTGGGTCAAAGATGCTTAGTTCATGTATTTCTTGTATGCCAGATAAGGTATCTACATAATCTCTATTAAGTTTTTACTGTAATCATGGACACTCTCCAGCTGTTCACTGCTGATTAATTCTGAAACATTACCATCATTGATAATTAAAAAAGGAGCCTAACTAATTGCCAAATGACCTCTTCAAAAAAATTTGATTTTTGTTGAGCTCTTCACTTGGAACGAATCAACAGAATTCGTACAGCTCTGATCAGGCTCTTTTTGTGGGTGATTTGGTATCAGTAAGCTTAGTATAGTCTCATAAAACTACAGAATACCTTCATGTTCTGCTTTGTTTAGTAATTGTTAGCTAGATTATTTTTCACAGCGCAAGATACTGAAGTACGTGTTCAGTCCACCTTGCCTCTGTATTTAAAGAAACTATGAATCAAGAAAAACAAAACTTTTTAAAAAGCCACCTTATGAGGAACATATGCTGCATTCATACAGCATATGTATGAATGTCTCAGACATTTATTTTCATTTTGGTTTTGAGTGTTTTAACACCATTTTATTTAATTTACTTGGCATACATGTGGAAAGACTTCGGTGAGATAGCCACAACCTTACATTAGATAGAAGTGGAAGAACTCAGCTCCACAAGATGCAGGGGGACAGCTTCTTTCACTATGGATTTCCTTGTGGGCAGCAGCTGCTCAAGCTCTCCTGCCCCAGTGCAGGCTTTTTTCCCTATGCTTATTCTGACTTACAAGGTTTTCCATCACATTTTTCTCCCTGGTCCTTGCAGGGCTGGGGAATGAGTGGATGAGTCTGGTAGCCAGGCAAAGTCAACCCACCACAGAGCACGAGTAAATAATTTGGTAATTGATTAGCCTTTGTCTTTTTAAATGAACCTGAAAACAATGTCTGCTTTATTCTTTTTTTCTTTATTATTTATTTATTTATTTTTACCATTTCTCTTGCCCGGTGGGAACAAACTGGCCTTTGAACCCATTTCTCACAGCTTCATATGCTTCCCCCACAGCTATTTGGGGTGGCACCAAATTAAGTGCTTCCCTTGTGATCCCCTTCACCCACTGCCCACAGTGCAGCTGTGGAGAGCGGAGCAAAGTGCTTCATGCAAGACCACACAAAGAGCTGACTACCACACTGCAGCTGGAACAAGCCAGCAATTCTTTGAGTGCAGCCTATGTCACACATTTCACAATCCAGGAACAGATGCATTTGAGCTGAGCTAGGGGATAAAATTGCCGTAGTTACTTTAATTTGATCTGGGCTCACATATTTTAGGATTTCAAAAGTTTTGTAATCTGTAGTGAAATGTAGGTTAGCAGGCAGTTTTCAGCAGTGTTGTTTTACCCTTGCAATTAGTTACATGTGAAAACTATGGGAACATTACTGATATGCAGCTGGGAATGATTGGTATCTATAAAACTACACTTTCACTGAAAGCATTGTCACTTTTGTAGAGTCATAGGAGATCTGATACTTGTACTGAACTGATGAATACACAGCATACATTTAAATCTTACACCAACACAGATGAGTATTTTTTCTAGTCTGTGTAAAGCTGTATAGGGAGGAACAAGCCCTACTATTAATTCTGAATTTTACTGTGACTGATAGTCCTGGGAGCCTGTGAAACACATTATTATATTGAATTATCTTCAGATGAGCTCCCCTCTTTGCACTGCTGAGCTCAAGAATGCCAAATCTAAATTCCAGAACATTTTTTCCACTTATAATACTCCACAAAATGAAAACCAAATGTCTGAAGTGGCAAAGAGCCTAGTGTAAGCCTGGAGATTTCTCTTTTTTTTTATAATGACATCCCAGAAAGTCCTCAGTATCTCAAAGAAGCAAGGCCAAGAAAGGAAATACCAAGTCCTGTTTAAACTCATCTGATAGATGCGCGTGACAGAACATCTGGTCTCAGACTGATCTATACCACGCAGGAAAGATACTTTTAAAAGAGACTGAAACAAGTCTTTATGTCAGCATTTTATAAATATTCAGTTTGGGCTGCTGGTTTCATTCTAATTAAGTACACTCTTCAGTCTGGTTGTCGAGTTATGTGCTAACCAGTAGACCTTAAGAGGTCTTCTGCTGGTTCAAAGGCAGATTTAAGATAATGCCGGGTTCAGGCTGCAAGCTTGCTAATCTATTTCCTATGCTATTTTCTTTGTCCTGAGGCACCATTGGCCATTGATAATTTCCAAGCTAACAATGATTTTATGCCAAAACTTCTGCAAAGTCTCAACAGTCAACAAACAAGTCCAGTGCTGACTGCTGAGAATAAATTAAGGAGATGATTCAAATGGCTGCATCAAGACTATAAAAGACAGGTAAATCTAAGGGAAACATGGGAATTGATATATGTTTCTGTGAAGGAATACCAAAGAATATTGCAAGCATGCATGTGCAAAATTAGGAATGTGAATTGAAATGCACTTGGAGATATCTGAATGCAGCTGACACAAATACTCGGGCACTGGATTATAACACTATGGTGTTTGGTTTTTGTGTTTTGGAAGTAGTATTAATTCAACAAGACTTTATGCAAGGACTTTCTGCCAGCCTTTGTTGTCTTGAAGTATGTATGATCCTCTGGCCATTTTTTGTTTTATCTTCACTGTCTTACAGAAAGAGAGGAAAGGGAAAATATTTCACACTTTTTCAAAAGTTTTATACAGAATCACAAAGCAGGCAATTCCCTTCATTTTAGGAGAACATCAGAGAATATGGATGGAAAGTAATATATGTTACCCTCTATTTCCTTTCATTCTATTTTAAAGAAAGATTTAGTTACACATCAAAAGAAAAGAATATTTAGAACATCTGTATGTAGACTACTGTCGAAGATTATCTTAATGTTGCTCAACACCTAAACAGATTCCATCACACAAAAAGTCATGAAACTTACAAACTTAAAAGAAAGCCAGAAGCTAATGAAACTGCACTGATATCCACATCCTGGCAGTAAGCATCTCAGCTGAACCATACATTGTTTTCAGGATCCAAAATAATTCAATAAAACAAATATCCTCAATTATTTTTGCTTGTTTTAAAAGTGAAGAGGTGATAACATGCATAGACTCAGAACTGAGATATTCTGAGATGGAGCATTACTGAAAAGTGACCAAATAACACAATAATGTGACCATGTTTTTCAGGTTACCACAATTTTATTGTATTGCTGTCATAATGCCAAAGATCTAACACGTTTACTTTCGGCCAGATGGAACTTTCAGGCAGACACTGCATCTGGTATCTGTGTGTTTCTCTAGTACCCTTACAGGATTTTGACAAAGAACACAATTGAATCAAAGACTGGAAGTCAAGGACAACCAATCTTAATCATGCTTTGACATCAAGTTCTTTGACTTATTAGCTGATGGGTTTTATAAAGAAACTATAACGGAAAAAAAGATTAACAGCGAAATGTGCCTGAAAACACAAAGAGGTTTAGAGAACTAAGATTTATCAAATATTAGGTAAATTAGGCTGATTAAGAGCAGCAAAGTTCTACTTATTCAAATTACAAAGTCACTATTAGGTCTTATTCCTGTTCTACCTTTCATTTCAAAAATGAAAGGGTCAGTACTCTTGGATTTTTGTTTGTTTCCCCCTAGGGAAAAGGAAGGCCAGAAAAGAAACTATGTCATGGACATTTTTATCTTTGATAAGAATTCTGGGCCATTCCTATAGTTTCTCTACAACCTGTATTCATTTACAGAGCTATATGTGTCATCAGTTTCCTTTCAGGAGAAAATCACTAATTTTTCCACATAATTCTATTAAGTTCATAGATATGGAATTGTGTAGAAACCATAGACAAAAGATCTGTACAGAATTTTCTGCGTGGCCCTTCTGCAATTATCAGTGGAGAGATGGGAACAAGCTGCAGAAATGACTTCTGGTATTCTTCTGGTAACAGAAAAATATCTTTGTCAGGTAGCTGGAAGCAATATAAGATGACATAGACTCCCTTACTAGGAATTCTTTTAGTAATCAATTGCACTTTGTTTGGGAAAGATTTAGCTTTCTTCATAGCAAGCTGTACAGTGTTGTCATTGGGCTTAAGCTCTTGCACATCATCAAGCCTTCTCTTTGCCACAAGCAGTAGGGTAGGAGCTAAGTAAAAGATGTGGGCAGATGACCCAGTCTGACTTAGATAAAATTCTGCAGTGATAATGACATGCTCAGCAATAAAAACTAAGAGGCAAACCACTATTGCATTGGCCTACTTTTAGAAGGTACTGAGTTCTTGCTTTTGCATTACCTATGAGTTTTTGTTGCTGTTTATTTTTTGTTTCATTTGTTTCTTTTCCCTTGCTCTCTCTCTCTCTTTTTTTTTTTTTTTTTTTTTTTTTTTCCCACATTGTCAAATTTGCCTCAATCCACAGTTTTTTTCTTGCTTATTGCTCTTTTCTATTACCCAGAACTGTGGGGAGAGGCAAGGTGGGAGCACACTACTGAGTGGTGGTTTAGTTGCTGTGTAGTGTCAATCCACCACATCAGCAAGCCCCAGAACCTGCTAATAACCTGGGGAATGTTCCCAGAAAAGATGAATGTGTCTTGGTTTTTTGTACGTAAATAACATAAGGAAAATAGGAAACTGCTTAATGGATGATACAGTTGAACATCTCTGTTCAGCTGAAGTGAGATTTTTCTCCACTTGTGAGATTTCTCCAGTTACAGTAAAAGAGATTCTATGTGATGCAGTGTTTGATATTTTTCTATGTAAAATCATGCAATGCTTCTGCACCTTCACACATAGCCTAATTCTTTCCAGTGCAGTAGTTTTGGAATTATGCCTCACTTATATGGTCACTAGACAGAGCATATCAGTGTCTGCCACTTCCACTCTTTAATATGTAGACATGAGTACTAAGGTGAAATACTGAGACTTGTGCTAGCCTTAAGGTACTGTACAGTGCTCTTAGAAGAACTGCATGCAAATTTCTTTCTTTCTTAAAGGAAGAGTAGAACTTGATGGATGTATTACGTGCTCTGGAAGTAGCTCATAGTTGCAGGAAAGTTGGCAAAAGGCATGGTCATAGCTCCACTGCAGAAACTATGGCCAGTTGCCTAGATAGCATTCAGACAGTGGACTTTTTCTTTCCCCTTGCATGCTAGTAACCTTTTGATTTCAAAGCTGGATTGTCTTTATGAGAAGAGTACTTTGTTTCACACTACTGTTCATATCTCTAACATTTCAAGTGCATTTGGAAAATGTATACATTTAAGTAAGGAACAACAGAGCTTGTAATGTACAACAGCAGAAAAGCAGGCATTTATAGAAATTTTCAGGAAAAAAGAAAGTGAGCATTGAAGTTAAAAAAAAAAAAAATTAAAACACGCAGAGTCCATTAAAGTAAACAAAAATAAATTAATATAACCTACAACAACAGTGACTTACTTTATATTGATAAAACCATACAAGTAGGAAGCAAGAGGAACAGAGATGCACACAAAATGTGACAGTGATCAGCAGGAAATCTTCCATTAGAATCCTAGGCTTGTCACTTAGTTTAGCTTAGTTGATTCACAGTGGAGGATCAGGAGTTTATGATAGTGACCATGAAGACCCTCAAATTCTTTTTCTGTTTTTTCAAATCTCCTTACCTCCTTATGGTGATTTAAACTGTTAGGATATTTTATAATTATATTAATTATGTGAATGGATTTCTGCTTTGAAATACAAATACTGGATCAAACTACTAAAAAAGAAGGACTGTAACTTTTTTTTGGTATAAATAGACAAATACGTTTTCATCTTTTCATTCTGTAAGCCAAAATTATTTTCCAGCTTTTTCCAGCTTGCATTATAATTCTGAAGAAAAAAGGGTAATGTTCCCCATTTTTTTTTCTTATGAAATTTGCATCATAAGGGTGACGTATGGTCAAATTATTATCATTATTGTTATTATTATTATCATCATTATTATTATTTTACAGAAATTCCTGTCCAGTAATTGTGAGCTCATGAAGCTGAAGGTGCCAGTTTTATTTTCACTTGACTGTGTTATAATTGTTTAAGAGAGCAATGGTTTCACTTATTTAACTGTGCAAGTTAAGAACTGATATAATACCCAACACATAACAATACCATTGCTCAGAAATATGTAAGTCAAGGCACAACACCACTAATAATTTGCATGCAGATTATTTTTGTTTACTCTTGAAAGGGAAAAAAATATGCACAAACATTTCACAAGATAAGAGGAAGGATAACTTATTTTATCTTTCTTTTTTAGCACAACTTTCAGTGAAAACAAGGAGTTTCTTATTCCAAAACCCTTGCCTTAATTAAATGGATGCAAAAACGTGATGCAATATACCAAATATCCTGAAACAGCAAGTGATTGAGAGGGTGGGTGTGGGAATTCTTTTCCATAAAGGCTGGTCTTTTTCAGTCTGGCCATCTGTTTGCTTATGGTCAAAGGCCTTTTTTTCTGCTGTTCTGGGATTTCTTTGTCACTATGTGATTGAAAGACATTCAATCTCTCATCTTATATGTACTGCCCTGTGACATTTTACGACAACAAAGCTTTTGTTCTGGCTGAGGTCAGAGCTGCTTTAGGGATTTTCCAAAGGGGATGCAAACAAAAGGAAAAAGAAGGAAAAAACACAGATTCTTTGCAGGTAATCCCTCGGAATTTTGAACTCTTCATATTACAAATTAGAAGTGCTGTAAATCTCTTTATATTCTATTTATATTCTCATTTCACTTTTCTCTACTAATAGACATACTATCATTTAAATGTTTCTGACAATCATTTATACATGTCCAACAGTATTATTTTTTATTATTTACTACTCACAACACTGTATTGTTCATATTTACAAGTTATAAATAAATATGAAAATACAATCGCTGAAGAAAATAATGAGACACATCAGAAAGCAATTGCTATAGGATATATCATTGTGGTAGTTTTAGGACTCTTTCTCCAATAGGTTGGAGGGTACAATGGAAAAAAAATAATGTGGATTTCAAGCTAATTTGGGGCACAGCCTTCAGAGGTAAAGAACACGTGAAGCCTTGAGGTGTGCTTTAAACAGTTTCCAATTCAGAGTTCCACACTGAATGTATGTAAATATCCCAGCAATCCTTGGGGAAGATTATTTTCATGATAATTTCACTGATATCAAAAAGAAAGTTCATCTTTCTGGTGCAATCTGCTATCACGTGCATTCCTCCATTACCTACATTTTAAATAAGTCAAAACCCATGAGCAGATATCCCATGGCCTGATCAGTGCCAGGTCAAAGCAAGTGTTCTGTCTTGATAGCCTGAGGCAAGGAACTTATGTAAAGGAAAGAAGGAGGGATGATTCCTTCAGTTACGGTTATGCTCATTACAAGTCTAAGGAACACGCTGAGTTCCAAGAAAAAGAAGATGCATTTCCACAGACATGCTCCTCACAGTTTCTAGCTTCTAGGTTTCTTGAGGCTTTCTCAATCAACACAGCTTCTGTGTCGCTGACAGATGGCCCTGCATTCCCAGAAGAGCAGGTGAACACAGCTGCCTTGCATCCCCTCAAAAGAAACTCCCTGCTAGGCAGATGCTCATCATGAACACAGCCTACGAATCTGTATTAAGGCTGAATGTAGCACTGCTCAGAGTGACAGAAAGTCATATGATGATGAACATGGCAAATGGCAAGTGCAGAAGGTTGTACTTAATAATGGTTTGTATTAATCTAAATGCCATAAGGCAATTTAAATTGGCAGAAAAATGCCCAAGCTGTTCCCAACCGCTTGACTGCTATTCAGTGTATCATATCTGATGTGACATGCTTTCAGAGTAGACAGATGCCTGTACCTGTGTTTTTCAGCTTCTTGAATTAAAGTTCATGTTTCTCACTTAATAACCTGAACTGCTTCTATCTTGACATAAACACAGGTAGAGAAAGCTCTGATTTTGGATCCATGTTGCACTTTCCTTCACATCCATGTAGGCGAATACACAAGGAACAATATCTGTTCTATATTCACTGTGTGCCTTTAATTCAAAAGGGCTTACCAAGAAAACCAAACCAAACCAAAGGAAGAAACAGATAGATAGCATGTTAATCTTTTAAGATTCCTCCAGAGAATGATAAGAGAAAAAATTTAATTAGAAGTGGACAGCTGTGAACTATTTAGGTCAATCAGAATTGCTTTTTTCACAGTTTCCAAATGAATGGCTGAAGGCTGTTCTGCATCTCATAATGAAAGGGAGTGCCGAATACAGATAGGTCTACATTTGGGATGTCTACACGGGGATTGGTATTCCATTTATGTTTACTGTTTTAAGCAGGCAAATGTTAGCAAGAAACAAGTTAGTGAGTTGAGCATGGTACTCCTATTATTTTGGCTAAGTCATCTCAAAAGCCTTTCTCTCCTGGATTCCATTTGTCACTTTGACTTACTGCACCACGGTGAATAGATATTCAAGACATCACAATTCATTCATGCTGGTGTTGTGGTGCTGTATCCCCAGTAACCAACCTCAGCTTTCAGCAGTACATTAATAGGAGCCCTACAAGTGTAAATGCTGCTCATAGACAGTGTGGTAACACCACCTCTTCGATCAGCTAAGGCACCTTAAAAATCAGGCTACTTTTTAACATATAGTCAAAGCAGGGGAAATGTTTCTTTCAGATGAGAAGGCCTCTAGGCCAAGTAAAAATAACCCAAAATTTTCAAGGAAAGAATTAATCTCTCTGAGAGCTGAGGATCTGAGGATGACTACCCAGCTGTATAACAGGGTTCTCCCCAGCCTGTCGCACTGCTCCCAGCACCAGTTTTTACATGGACAGAGAAGACATGAAGCTGTGCAAAGCAGAGGATGTATAAAGATTTTTAATCACACCACATCTTGTATGCAAATAAGAGAAAGCTAATAAATGATGAATGCCAAACATCACCACTGCTGAATTTTATTGCCTTTTTATTAGAAATACGATAAGCACGTTTAGAAGACTATTATCTGTAATATTTATACATTATTCTCAGTGTATGAAACCCATGTCCTTGGCTAGCTTCAGTGAGATGGGCTGATTCCGTGTGCTGATGAACTTCCTCAGCTGTGAGAGTGGCAGTAGGGGGCTGGAGGCAGCCACACAGTGAGAGGCAGTCATGCAGGAGGAAGTTTGACACATTTGTAGAATGATATGAGAGGGAGGAGAGCTTGGAAACAGCTACTGCTGTACAGCCATATCCTTCATAGTGTTCAGAATTCATGTAATTAGAGACCAGCCCTGGAGATATGTGTCAGCCACCAAAAAGAAAAAAAGAAAAAAAAAAAGAAAAAAAAAAAAAAAGGTGTGTAATTTAACTGCACCCTGAGGCATTTAGCAAAGGATTGCATGGTGCTAATTAGAGCACCATGACTGCACCTGGGCCATGTACATTGCAAGCCAGGCAATGCTGGGAGGTTTCAGTCATTATACAGCTGTACAGTGTAAAGTGCAAGTTCCATTTGAGAGGTAGGTGTAAGAAGGAGGTCTTCCTAGGCTGCACTGTGCAGCATATTGCTTAACTGTGCTATGTAATACCATGCTGGTGATTTATGTATTTATTTCTTCATTTTAAATCGCTATTATAGAAAGATGAAATGGGTAGAACTATGAAATAAGAAAATGACAGTATCTCCTACATTATTAGCTCATAATAGTAACCTATGGATAAAGAAAGTTTTGTCAGGGCACTCTGAAGTCCTAGGGAAAAAAAAAAAAAAAACAACAAAAAAACAGGTCCAAAGCCAAAGAAAGACTACTGTCTTTTTTCTTCTTTGTCTCTCTCTCTCTCCTCTCTCTTCTTCTTCCTTCCTTTTCTTTTTTCTTGTCTTTCTTTTCTTTCTTTCTTTCTTTCTTTCTTCTTTCTTTTTCTGTTCTTTCTTTCTCTTTCCTCCTTATCTTTTCTATCCTTTTCGTTTCTTATTCTCTTTTGTTTACTTAGTTGTCTTTCTTTTTTCTTTCCTTTCTTTTCTTTCTTTCTTCCTTTCTTTATGCTCTTCCTTTCTTTCCTTCTTCTCCTTTCTTCCTTTTCTTTTACCTTTCTTCCTTTCTTCCTTTCTTCTTCCATTTCTCGTCTTCTTCTCTCTTCTCTTCTCTTCTCTTCTCTTCTCTTCTCTTCTCTTCTCTTCTCTTCTCTTCTCTTCTCTTCTCTTCTCTTCTCTTCTCTTCTCTTTTCTTTTCTTTTCTTTTCTTTTCTTTTCTTTTCTTTTCTTTTCTTTCTCCTCTCTCAATAGATTTAAAGACAGAAAAATTATTGAGATAATTCTGCACCAGGGAATTGTTTCGGGATAGCACGTGATAATGTGATTTTACAGGAGACAAAAAATTCTTCATCTGCTAACATGGGTTCATTTGTCCTTGACATCCTTGACATCACCTCCTCAGAGATGATGAATTGTTTTCAGGAAAAAAAACAAAACAAAACAACACAAACAAACTAACAAAAAAACAAAACAAAAAAGCAAGTTTGGACACTATAGTAAGATTTTCTTATTTGAAAATAAAGCAGTAACAAGATGGAGAAGACTTCTGGGTAAGTTTGAGCTAATAATGCTGTATTTGGGTTAGTAGCATAGCCACATTAAGTGGCAGCATAGGAATGTCTGCAAGAATTGAAAAGTAGAATTGGCCAACAATAAAGTAACTACATAACATCTATACCTATAGGCCACTACAGAAACACAATTTACTGTGACTGGGTTAGCATTAAATGCTGCGTCTGGCATTTGCCTATCTTGTGCTGCAGTGACCTTTTAGACTGCAGTGCAGAGACGAGTGACACAAGTAATGCCAAGTCTCTTAGCAGACTTTCTCCTCATACATCAGGTTGCAGCAAAACCACTCAGGACCAGGGGCTCCAAGTACTGTCAGCTGGGGTAAGAGATAATAGAGTTGTAGATTTATAAAACCACAGAATCACAGAACCATAGGGATTGGAAGAGACCTTTGGAGATCATTGCTTTAGCAGGGAGTCCAACCCCCTGCTAAAGCAGCTTCCCTACATCAATCAAGTCACACAGGAAAACGTCCAGGAGAGTTTTGAGGATCTTCAGAAGAGGACACTTCACAACCCCTCTGAGCAGCCTGTTGCAATACTCTGGACATTTAGCAAAAGTCATTGCAAGATGTTTGCTCAGCAAGTACTAATCACTTTGCCAGAAAAAAATGCAGTCATAAGGCTGAAACAAAAGCATCTATTCCCTGAAATGTCTTTGAAAATCACTGTTTCAAAAGTTTGTTCAACTTGGTAATGATAGTTTACCTAAACTATATATTTTTCTAATTTTTATCCTAGGTGTTACGTGAGATAACACAAGCAGCTTTCTAACCACTGAGGGACAGTAACCACATATAAAGTTCTCTTTACATATCAAAGTCTGTTTTGACAGAATTTTCCATGATAGATTGATGTTGACTATTTTTTATCGACTTCATTGTTCTCCAGATGCTCATAAAATGCCTGCTGTATGGTTGTGAGCAAGAATTTAGGCTGGCATGAAAACAAGATGGCAAACACACCAAATTAATTTAAAATGATTAATGGGTAGTCATCATTACGTGGCAGTTAATAGGGATTTCTTACTGAATGGGTGGGTCAGACCTCTTGATTCTAAACTATTTGATAGTTTAAGCAAAATCTCTTCGATATAACAGGCTTAAAGCTTTTAAATTTTTGGAAATGAAGCAGTGAAAATCAGACCAGGAAAAAAAAAAAAAAAAAAAAAAAAAGTTGTCAGAAATGAGAAGTATTCTTTGAAAACTGTAAGATTTGTTGTGGGTTCTTATGAGTGGGAAATTTTATTTGAAACTGAATTTCCATCCTTTGATTTTCAAGGCAAACAGATCAAACTTACGGAATTACCTGATCTGTCACAGAAAACTGCATTATAAAAAGTCTATCATAGCAGAATTTTCTAACTTGGTGCATAATGAAAATTGAGAAGTGGAAAATTAAAATAAAATTGAAAAAAATATATCTCTTAAGATGCTGCCCTAAGCATGTGCAGCAGAGCATATGAGCAGATGTGCATACACAGTGGCCTCCATTGGATGCTAAATGCGGGTTTGCCAGCTTCCTGAAAGACATTTGCCTATTCCAAATCAACAGAGTTCTGTTCTTCAGCATGAATCTAGACCATTGGTTTCTAGCAACAAGGAAAGCATCTGGTTCCTTTCAGTGTGCATGGACTGCAGTCATTTGCTGAAAACTAGATATGTTCTGAAGGTTTAATAAAATATCAGCATATGCTTTGTTCAAAAAAATGTATAAATATACAGCAAAAAGAAAAGAAACTATACTATAGAAAGCAGAGCTACTGAGGTCTCTTTAAGAATGAGTTCATTCTTCATAAAATCACAGGAACCTTACTTGTCCAATTATACACAAATAACAGCTGATATATCTGGTCACATTTGCTTAAAAATTCTTCACTGGGTAACACTTAAGGCCTTCTTTGGCACCAGTGTTTAGTTAAATGCTGTCACTTTGATTTTCCTCGACCTTGATTATTTGAATTTTTACACTGCTATATGGTCAGAAAAGTATCCTTTGCCATATTTTACAGAAAGAATGTAGAACTGTTTGCCAGAAAGGTTAAATGGCAGCTCTTGTAATTCAGTTTACATTCCATGAAAGACATATGTGCTACTGTAAAGCACAAAAGAGTTGATGTACTGCCATTTACTCTGAAGGTGTAGGTGAATAATTTACAAGTACTTGTGAACCATTACGTTTAGAAAGAATAAAATAATTTTTTACAAATATATTAACAGTAAGAGGAAGGTATCTTTTACTGGATGCAGTGGGGAATGTGACCACTGAGGATAAGGAAAAGGCTGAAGTTTTCAGTGCCTTCTTTATGAATCTCGTTAAAAATCAGACCAATTATCCTCAGGGTACTCTACCCCCTGACCTGGAAGTCTGGGATGAGGAGCAGAATAAACTCCCCATGATTCAGGTGGAAACAGTTAAGAGACCTACTACTCCACCTGGACTGCCAGAGGTTCATGGGGCCAGATGGGATCTGGGTGCTGAAGGAGCTGGCAGAGGTGATAGCCAATCTGCTTTGCCAATGTGAATCCCGTCTACAAGAGGGGTCGTAAATAGGACCCGAGGATCTACAGGCCTGATGGCCTGACCTTCGTGCCAGGAGAGGTTGTGAAGCATATCATCTTGATTGAGATCACAAGGCATGTGTGGGACAGCCAGGGGATCAGACCCAGACAATAGTGTTGCCAGTAGGAGCAGGGAAGTGATCATCCCTCTGTACACAGTCCTGGTGAAGCCACAACTCGAGTACGAAGTTCAGTTTTGGGCCGTTCACTACAAGTGACAGTGAGTCCCTGGAGCATGTTCAGAGAATGGCAACAAAGCTGTGAGGGGTCTGGAGCACAAGTCTTATGGGTGGTGGAACTGGAATTGTTTAGTCCACAGGAGACTCACAAGAGACATTCTAGCTTTCTGCAACAGCATTAACTAGTGGTAGCATGAGGGAATGAACTCAAGTTGCATAAGGGGAGATTCAGGTTGAACATTGGGAAAATGTTGTTCTCCAAGAGAGTGGTCTGGCACTGGAACAAACTGCTCAGGGAGGTGATGGAGTCACCATTACTGAAGATGTTCAAGAATTATTTGGATATTCTGCTAAAGAATGTGGTTTAGTGGGAAAATATTGGTGGTATGTGGACAGTTCGACTGGATGGAGGTCTTTTCCAACCTTCATGACTCCATGATTGTATGATTCTAAGTTCTGTGGGACTCTTAACACTAACTCTGGCTTCAAGACAAAACAGCTGTACAATTCTTTTCCTCCAGCAATAACTACTGGGCAAATTCTTTTAGTTGAATGTGGTATTCCTCCCCACCTGGAGCAAATGGTTTTGCTTCTGCTTTTTGCTGTGCTTCTCTGTCCAGGAACAGCTGCATTTTCTTGGTAGATGGAGTGCTTCAAAATTATAGTGCCTGAAATACATTTGCCAACCTAAATTAAAGATATTAACATACAAATTGCCGTGAAGAGCAATATCACATTTAATACATCGTGACAGAGGGTGAGTCTAGCTGATGGGGTTCATCCAAAGAAAAATAATGTACTTGAAATAGAAAATCACACTGAGAGTAGTTTTTCATGATTATCCCATCACCCCCTGCTATTTTCACTGGGCTGGAAAATGTTCTTGCTTGTGCATCTCCCCCTGATAGGGGCTCCTACTCTGAGATTTTACAGTCATTAGGCTTGTAATAGGATCACTAGAGTGAAAGACTAACGTGGAAGCTTTACAGAATGAAGAAGCATGCAAAGTAAAAATATAAAATTATCACTTGAAGCAGATATATGCTGCAACATGTGTGATTTTAAAGTGTTTATTGTACAATACAAGAATATGTGTGCTGGTCTTTATAATATTCTGAATACTAGAAAAATTATTACCTTTTTTTCAATTTCTTTTTCCTCTATGTTCTCTATGAGTTACAAAATGCTTGATTTCTCTCCTCCGCTTCCCTTCCCTTCCCTTCCCTTCCCTTCCCTTCCCTTCCTTCTCCTTCACTTCCTCCTTCCATTCACTTCCCACCTTACTTCATCTCCCTTCCCTTCCTTCCTTCCCTCCCCTTTCCCTCTCCCTTCCTCCCCTTCCTCCCCTTCCTCCCCTTCCTCCCCTTCGATTCCTCCTCCTTCCCTCCCTTCCTCCCCTTCCCGCCCTCCCTCCCCTTCCTCCCTTCCTCCCTTCCCTTCCCCCTTCCTCCTTCCCTCGCCCTTCCTCCCTTCCCTCCCTTCCCTCCCCTCTCCTCCTCCTTCCTCCCCCTTCCTTCCTTCCCTCTCCCTCCTTCCCTCCCTTCCCTTCCCTTCCCTCCTTCCCTCCCTTCTTCCTTCCCTTCCCTTCCCTTCCCTTCCCTTCCCTCATGAAAATATGAATTTTTAGACATATTATTTTGTAAATTATTTATACTTGAACTGAATGCTGCTGTTGCTTTGAATAAATAGCTGAATATTCGAGAATTATTGATGATTAATGAATTAGATCCAACTTCTCTTTTTTGTGTTGAGATGTTTCAACCTTTTCAATAGAATGGCCAATAATCTAGGCTTACAGAGGCTTAAATAATGCATGCATTGCAAGGAATGCAAGCAATACAAGGAAGAACTATTGCTAAAACACATTTTTCTTTCTTCTGTTAGTATGTACTGTTAGAAAGTTAAAACAGGTGAGGACATTGTTCAGAAATTCTCAACTATATATTAAAACAGCTCTCTTGTTAGCTCCCCAGTTTCAAATTTTCCTTTTCTGTGAGTGCTATTGAAAAGTAGGTCCTCTCTAGGAGAAGTCTGGGAAGACTATCAACCAAATCACTTCTAACACCTGAGGTTCTTGATAATAGGATGCATGGGACAACTTTGTTAAGAGAGCATGTGCTCCCCATTAGGTGACCTGCAGTTTTGCAAAACGAGATTTGTGCTACCTCCATCAAATTGACATTGAGGAATGATGTACACTATAACTTCTTACTCTGTTTCAGTATTCTCACCAGACTTCCTGTTTTGTATATTACCATAATAAATAGTAGATTATAGTTTATAGACTGTAGAAAGTACTTAATCATAGAATCATAGAATGAATCATAGAATCATAGAATGGTCTGAGTTGGAAGGGACATTTAAGATCATCTAGTTCCAACCCCCTTGTTTTAGGCAGGGACACCTTTCTGTAATCCAGGTTGACCGAAGTCCCACCCAGCTTGACCTTGAATGTTTCCAGGAAGAGGGCATTCGCAAATCTTCCTTCTTTCATCAGACATTGTATTTGGGGCTTTCCTAAAGGAAGTAGAGAAGCTTGAAACAGAGCAGAATTTATAATGCGTAAAGATTCTTAAACAGGTTATATTTTCATAATTCCATCCTATGTATATTGCTAGCAAACTGACTGAAAGAGAAATGGGTGTACACAATTTGAACTTTGCTATTATTTTAAAGCGTACTTTTTTCCTGTTTCAAGTGCATTTAGGTGATACAGCTCTCCTCATTTCTGTTAAAACAGTATCAAAGGGGAAACACTGGGCTGTTCCCCATAAAGTACTTCGGCACTGAAAAACCTAACAGAGCTGTAATACAGCAGTTTTTATTATGTTTTATAAGATAGATTGATTGCCTTTATCTGTTGGGTTATCTTTCAATTTAGATTCTTATTCAAGAGATATTAAAATATAGAATTATTTGTCTAAAAAAATTATTGGAAGCATATTTTTATTTCTGGGTTTCAGATTACAATAAGTGCACAAAGATTAGCAAATTTGGAAGATCTTGTGTCTCCTTTATTAATGCTATTATTCTTTTTGATTTAGTACCAGTAGTAGAGTCATAGTGCACACAATTATTTAAGTTTTGTTGCCAGCATTAATATTGCTCTTAGAAACTTCTGTCTTAACAACTTCTTTTGTATTTTGTTCTTAAATTATCTTCTGTCATTCAGTCAAAAGTCCACACTTAACACATAATTGAGTTAAGTGAAATGAGCAGAATTAATTAAAAAAGAAATGATTCATTTGTTCTTACCAAAAAAACATTAGGACTAAAGCATGTAAATCATGTTCCTGTCTGCACAGCTGGCATCATTATTTGTGAAAACTTTTTATATTGCTCTTTCAAAGTCTTAACTGGAAAAACAATAGTAATAAAAAAATAAAAAAATCAGAGGATGTTACTGCCCAACATGCCAAATGAGTGCAAGGAATTTGAAAGTGCACTGCATTCCACCCAAGGTACATGTTTGGACCAGGTTACAACTGTACCATGTCAGCTCATTTCTGAGATCATACATAGAAATAAATGAAAATTTAAGGTCTAAGCTGTTCTGCTGGGAGGGTTTTCTGCTTTAGCATAGTAACAAGTAATAAGACAAGTACTTCTGTGTCTGGTTCCAGATTTGGAAAGTTAATTTTTTTTTTTCTAGGCCTGACTAATTATTTTTGTTGATCCGTTTTTATGTCACTAGCTGCTAGCAGCTTATAAGGGTTGAACTGAGATCAAATTAACCTATTGGAAAGACCAGATAATCCATAGTGTCTGTGAGCTTTTTAACTCACAGATCAAGACTGAGACTTGCAACAGCATTGCCACTCCTTTTAAGAAAAAGACCAAATCTTCATGTAATTCCAAAGAAAAGAAAAACAGATAACTATGCATATGTATGTATATTTAAATCATTTCCTCCCTTTGAAAAGCATATTTTTAAAAAATTCTGTTTTTAAGGCTGATTAAAGATGGACTATATGAGCAGTGTTTTCCTAGCAACGACAGCATCACACTCATAGCAGCTGTGAAACAGTGGGTCACTTCCACTGGTACAGATATTTATGAGTGCAGGATGCAGGCTCTTGTGTACTGTTGTCAAACATACCATTGTCCCCACAGATTTTTGAGTTTATCACTGCACGTTCATTGCACATACTTAGCTGAATATAACATATCAGTTTCCAACTGAACTCTTCTGCCTCAGGAGAAACATTTGAGGAAAGATGTAAGGTCTGTTTGAAAAGAGACACTGAACAGTAGTTTGTTTATTTTTCCATTGAGAATCAGGCAATACAACTCCAAGAGATCACAGATAAAGTACATACGTGAAATGTGCGTGACTAGGGTTTCTGGGAAGACAAAATCATATATGAGCATACAACAAACTGAACAATATCTCCAAAAATGTAATTTTTCTTTGGATTAAAGGATCCACAGAGAGGAGCAAGTCAAGACAACATTGTCATCACAGGCTTGAGTGATATCCATTTTGCTTGCTCAGTCCACGAGGATTAGGAAATGATACAGCTGGAATGATGACAGAATAACAATTAAAAGTACCTTTAAAGTCATGCTGAACCTGAATGAACAGCTCGAAATTCACAGGAGACACAAGAAAGACAGACTGAAATATTATCTTGGAAAACAAATAGAAAAATCTGAGGTGAAGAAGAGTTATTTTCATAATGGAGATTAATTTCTGCAAGTTAATGCCTGCAAGTAGAGAAGTAGGGTGTAATACAAGTGGAAATATTTCAAATAACTTGGTTTTAAAACTGTTTTTCCAGAAATTATTCAGACAGGTTTGGAGAGTCACTTCTCATGAAAAGATATTAAGAATCTGCTCATATCGAAAACTCAACAAAGGATGAGATCTTGGAAACCAAAAGTAGAGGGGAAACCTTGAAAGAACACTGCTTTAAAAAAGCAGTATATTAGTATTTTTATGAAGGGGGAAGGAGAAACTAAAAAAAAAAAAAAAAAAAAAAAAAAGGAAAAAAAGAAGAAAAAACATTCAATAAAGGGAAAGCCACTTTGTTTAATAGACTGGCAGTGCCTTTGACAACAATTAGATTGCAAAAGGACCACTAGATTTGATTCAAACTGGTAAAGACTTAGCAAGAACAGTTCTCATTGTATCTAAGTCCATGCAGGCTCACAATACAGTGGAAGGAAAATTACATGGAACTAAATGGTCCTATAGTTTAAAGGGAAGCAAGAAATTATAAGAATGGTTCTCTCCTCAGTTATCCCAGATGTGTACTTTTTTCCTCATAAGTTTATTTCTCTTGTAAAAGAGTTCATACAGAGAAAAACTAATATGTTGAGGACACAACACTTTGCACTTAGAGATATACAGTAATAGAATATTTCAGTCCAGAAGGGACCTTAGGAGGTTTTCTGTCCAGTTCTCTCCTCAATGCAGGGTCTGCTCTGAGCTCAGACATGGTTATTCACAATTTTGGCAAGCCAGATCTTGAAAACTTCCAGGGATAGACAGGGGTGCACAACACTGCTGGGAAACTTGTGCTACCACTTTTTTTCCGCCAGTGGAAAAAAGATTTTACCTTAAATCTGGCCAGTATCTCTCTTGTTTCTGCTGATGACCTTTCTTTCTCATCCTCTCTCTACACATTGCATTGAATGGTTTAATTCTCTCTACTTGGTTACCTCCTACCAGGTAGTGTGGGTGCTGGGGATAAGGATGAGGGGATGGTGGGGATAGTTTAAGTACCTAAAAGCCTTCTCTTCTGAATAAACAAGTCTAAAGGCCAGGATCTTTACTCTTCTCCCTTTGTTTCCTTGCTATTTTGATTTATGTAATTTCATGATCACTACAGCCTAGAACACCATGTATTATCACAATCCCGACTATTTCTCCATTATTTATAAGTAGCAGATCCAGTTGTGCATCACTTCTGGCTGGCCTATCTGGTAATTTTATCAGGAATTTGTCCCTGATACCAAACACAAATCTCACCTATTCTTTTTCCACTGTTCTCACCTATTTCATCCCAACATAGCTCCCTTCCTGCCAATATTAGGGTTCATGAGAACAATGTTACAGAGACATCCTTGTGTTATTTAGAGAAGAAGTATTCCGCTTGCTCATGCTGGTGGTATGACTTATAACCGATCTCCACAACATCACTGTCAGGTACCACTTCTCCAACCCTGAACCATGAGTTTTCAGCCTGCCTGACACCATTTCCATAGAAGAGCTCCGTACATTTGAGCTGTTCCTTCACACAAAGAGCAACCCTCCCTCCACATCGTCTCTGCTCATTGCAGAGTTTTTACCCATCCATCGCAACATCACAAAACTACAGCAAGCTCACTCAGGCTCAGTTATTCCAATAGCCCTGAAGTTGTCCATCCCAAATATATTTCCCACAGAGTTGAGTTTCTGTGACCACACACAGAACTCTAGTTCCTGCTGTACCTGTTGCATCCCTTCAGGTTGAAAAATATCCTGCCACCAAGTGAAAACAAAATGAGTCTGTGAACAGTCAGGAAAAAACGTTTATCCTGGAGTTCTGAGTAATACACTGTTCTGAGTTGCAAGGGACCCATAAGGATTGTTGAGTCCAATTCCTGGCTCCACACAGTACCACCCAAAAATCAGATCATGTGCCTGAGAGTGCTGAACTCTTGAGCTCAAGCAGCTTGGGGCCATGAACTTCCCTCTGGAGAAAAGTGGTCCCAGTTTCACTAGCATAGTGCATATGCATGCTAGGGCTTTTCTTGGATGCTGACACAAAAATTAACAGTCCACTTGCCTGACAGTTTAGTTCCTTCCCATACAAAGAGTTCCTATTTAAACCAGTCCTTGGTGACAGACAAGAGCATCAAGTTATGCTTCTTGAAACATGTTAGCTGTAGTGCAATAGATGCAGAAGTCAGTTGTGACGAGCACTTGGGAAAAACAGGGGAGTAGTTAAATTTCCACTTCCTATATGAATCACAAAGTATAATATGATCTAAACTGGATTTAGCTGCTAGGGAGATGAAAGTCTCTCTACTTTTTAATGAAATAGTGCTTGCTTGTGAAGTTACTGTCAGGTTGCCAGCAGATGGAATCAAATGCAGCCCTGTTTTCAGTTCAAAAAATCTGACTCAACTAAGATCAGAACAGTGATTTTGGGGAGTTCTCTGCCACTTTTAAATTAAAAGTGGTTCACTTCTGCCTCATCAGACTCTCTTCCCCCTGGCAAATGGATGCCCTGGGACATAGGCCTGCAGCACTGAAACTGTGGAGGCACTGGATGAGAAGCAGATCTCACATACATGAAGTGTCTGCAGGACAGAGATCAGTACATGTCGCAGGAGGCTGGTGCTGGCCTTGCTTTTTGCATGGGCAGTTACTACACAAAATAAATGTATGTAGCAAAAGATAGGGCATTCCTTGAGTAATAATGCTAAGCCATGACACCTGTATTTATTCTTTTCCTTCTGCAAAGCAGGATGAAGCCCTTAATGAGGGAACTTCATCTGCAGACACTTTTGAAGTCTTATAAAATGAATGTGTATCTGCAGCAAGCTTTGAATCCTTCTGTTCTTTAAAGCACCTAGGTCTGATGGAAATAAATGAAAGATAAATCCTTTAGAGACAGAAAAAAATATATATTCTAATAAGTTAACAAGCCTTTCTAAAATTCAGTTAAACATCTTAGTAAATGCTTGGTTTTATCCATTTGCTTTGAACATCTATCATTCAACATGATAGTAACACACTTATTTTTTATTCAAATGACTCACATATCTCTATCCAAAATGTCCATTTCAGTTCAACATTCATTAACTAACAGGTACTAAAATACAGCTTTGCCTTGAAATACTGCTTAACTACAATGAGCTGCACATGGAAAAGCATGTGACACCCACATGAATTTCTAATATATTTCTCAGTAATTAGAATTTCCTCACTTGAATAACCATAATGGAAGGAGGAATCAAGAAGTCTTTTAGTATGAACACACTTTTGAATAATTATGCGACTTTGGCAAACAATGAAGAATTTAACCTCAAACTGGGAATTTTTTTCAACACAGAGCTACATTAATTACAAGAATGGGAATGCCTGGCATCTCTTGCATTAGCAATACGTCAGCTCTTGCTGTGGGGGAAAGTGAGAAACCCAGGCTACTCTGAAATACTTTTGGTCAAATTTCCTTCAGAAAGCAAGAAAGCAGATAAAGCTTAACACTTTATCATCCCAGAGAATATAATTGTTTCACTCTGGTTGTTTTAGAAATGCAATATACGGACCAGATTTTCAGATTCATGCACAGAAGTTCCTATAGTCCATGGCAAAAACAAACAAACAAACAAACAAACAACAGCCATTCTCCTGGTACAGCTATAACTTTGGATACTGCTACTCCTGTTTCTTTCAGGCCAAACCATTCTGAGTTTTTCAGTTACTCATTCATTCTTTTCCCCATGCAATTTATTCAATTATCAGAAAGACCTATGATAGGAAATTAGAGTTTATATCAGCATTAAGAGAGAGAAAACACTCAAATACTCCTATTCAGTCATTTTCCCCTTGCTACTCTGCCACTACTGCACAGCTGTTTTCTACTAAGAGACCTAAAAGCCTTCAAGATAATAAAACATAATACTGCTACCCACATTGGTCTTCAAATGAAACATTTCTCACTGTAAGATAACAAAGTGAAATCTTGGTGCTATTCTAATTTCTCACCAAAATTCCCATGGTATCAGATTTGCCATTTGCAGTTGCCATCCTGTTACTCTACCTGATACATTTAACTGTCATTTATTGAGGCAGGCCTTCCTCTGATTTTATGCAGTGAGAAAGATTAGCATCTTTTCCATATATGAGAAAATAGAAAAGTATATGACAGAGGAGAAGAAAGAATTAAAAAATTGGAATTAGTATAACACAAGAGATACAAATAATATACATTGGACAAGATGTCATCGGTATTTTAAGCTTCCTTTGAAAAGCAGTTCAAAATCAAAACAAACAACATAACAAAAAAAAAAAACAAAAAAACCTGAAACATAAATAAAGTGGATAGTAGAGATAAGGAAATAATAGAAGGTTTTGTGTCTTGATTTATTATTTTTCATAGAGTTTTCAACATATATGTATGTGATGCTATTACAAGGTGACTGGACAAGGTTATCAGCTTTTGAAAAATTAGCCCATAATTGAACCAGCAAAAAAATCCCTTCTATACAGATTTTCTGAACAGCTTATAAAAATTCCAAATCTGTATGTTTCTAGCCCCAGAAATGGGAGGGAAAATGAATCATGACTGTATCAGACTCCTCACTATTAAAATTCATGCTTTTGAAACAACGTAAGATGCTGCTTTGAAGGTTTAAATTCTTAATCACTATGTAGTATCCCTTATGTTCCTGAGGTTAGTCAAGAAAACTAGTTTTTTCAGTTTGTTTACTCTTTTAAGATTTAAAAGGTATTTAATTCTTCTCTTGAAGCATTTTGGAATTTTTCTCCATCCACATTAATAACCCACAGCCTTTTACTCAAATGTGGATACAGGATATATCTATTTTTTGTGCAAAACCCCCACTCATGTCAGCAATATGTAAGAAAGCTACCGCAGCTTCTAGTTTTCCTTAAAAGGATCAGGGGGAAAAAAAAAAAAAAAAAAAAGCCCAAGTTTCTTTGCATAGATGACTTTATAAATAGCTAACACATGTCAAGCTAATAGCACGTGAAACCTTTTCTCAATAAGCTAGTGCCACACAGTAGCTATTTCAATCTGTTTTGTCTTGGCACCAGACGGAGCAGAAGTGCTTAATACAATTGGCACAGAATACAATAGCATAACAATTTTAAGCATGTTTTAAACAAACAAAAAAAACCACAATAACTTAAATGGTAAGGAAATTATGGTCATTTCCAGGAAGAGTCCAGGAGTCCATCTCTTTTTATAATTCTGCAATTAAGTCTGTTTTTAAGTGATGAATAATGTGGTGATATGCCTTCCTGCACTCATCTATTCTAACCATCCTTTTCTTGTTTTTCTTACATTTTCTTCCTCCTGGAGTGAAAAAAGCAGTATGGAGCTTTTCCCTAGATACCCTCCACCTTCTGCTACCATATGTGTTTAATGTATAATGCATGAAAAACAGCATGAGCTGCAGCTGGCCGAAAGATGAGTCACAGAGGCTGGCCTCAGTAGATGCTCTTCAATAATAAATAAATTCAGAACTGACAATGAGCTTTTTCTGAGGTAATTAGATCTTTCTGTTATAAGCAAATCTTAAGTGGTTCTTACAGGCTGCGTTCCTCAGCTCTGTCAGAAATTCTGTCATTTGTAGTACGATAGATTTTTGTAAGTTGATGATACTTCTTACACTTCTGCTATCCCTTAATTATGTTGCTTAAAGGCTTAGCTTGGTGGGAAAATGCATACAGTAGGGAATTAAATATTAAGAATTCCTAGCGATGAGACAAAAGCCAGGAATGCATCAGGGAGTAGAATACAGAGAAAAAGAAAATGCTTCATAAAGCAAATAGAAGAATTCATGTTTTTGTTCATCCTTTTCACAGAGTCCTGAAGGCTCTGGGGGCATTCACTATCCCACACATATTTTTTTCTGAGTGAATATATATATATATATTACAATTACTCTTATATTTACTGACCTCAGTTATTTATGGTGACAGTATTAGTCTATGGATGGCTGAAAGATTAAAAAACAACAACTTTTAAATAATAGTAGGATAGGTGTTATAAGATAAGGTGGTATAAAAAGCTGACTGCTTCTTAGAAATCTGAATTTTAACTCAAAAATGCACACATCAGTATCAGTATATAACTAATATTGTACATAACAAATGATCGTGTAGTCTTTCCTTCACCAGTGCACCATTCTAGACCTTATTGCTAGCTTCAGTAACTAATTGAAGCAGTTCCTTCAGAAACATTCCTAAGAAACCTAAAAAAGCTGCTAAAATATAAATGCAAAAGTGTATTAATTGTTCCCTTCTTAAGAAATTCACTTTGACAAAAATCAACTTTAAAGGAAATATGAATGAAAGTAATAAAAAAAAAGGAGAGAAAAAGTGATAGACTGTAATAAAAAATATACTGTCCTAAACCAATTCATTATATTTTTAGGAAGAGATCACTGACTTTCTTGACAAAGATATTAATGGGTTTCATCCAGGTGTACCTCGTGGGAGTATTTGGAGGTTTGCACATGAGAAATGATATAATTTTAAAACAAAACAAAACCAGTTTAGTTAAAAAAGAAGAAGAAAACAACAACTGAATGATAAAGCCTGAGAAGTAGTATATAGAATAGTTAATCACATTTGAATGTTACTTGAAGTGTATTGATGCCCCATCAATGGAGATGCTCAAGGTCAGGCAGGGGGGGCTCTGAACACCTGATCTTGCCTAGGAGTCCCTGTTCGTTGAAAGGGATTTAGGTTAGATAACCTCTGAAGGTCCCTTCCAACTCAACTGATTCTGTGGTTGTATGATCCTGTAACAGAATAGGTGGGTCTAGGTTTGGAGATGTGGGAAATTCATTTCATGAACTGCATATAAGGAACAAAAAATGTAATCCCTTCTGCTTTGTTTAACAGAAGAGCAAAAGTGTCTGATATAATTCTTGTAACAAGGCACAGGCCCAGTCATCCAAACACTTATGAGTAAAAATACTCACTCTACTCACTCACATGAACTGCAAATCAGATTATTAATTTGACATAAAGCTGGCTTCCTTATCAGCTGCCCTATTTTGAAATGCACTCTTTGCAGGCTTCTGTGTAAAAAATATATAGTATTTACCATAGAGATAAGATTCTGTTTCCCATGATATAAGTAATGGACTGTAATTCAAGCCTTTGTATATGTATCTATATAAAGGAAATCGGCATAATAAGGGCATTTGTTTTTATGTATTTTATGTATTATGTATTATTTTATGTATTGTTATATAAAATGTATTTTTATATAACATCTGTTTACTGTGTACACACAGTATATAGTGAGGTGGTGTATGTACAGGAAAGCTCGTAGTATATGTGTTTTGGACTCTGCAGTCAGATCCCAGACATTGAAACCTCTGATTTTCCTGTCTGTGGAGGATTTAGAGAGATACCTTTACAGGTCTGTTTCATAATAAAATCAAGTTTTTTGGTTTACTTTTTAAAATCTGTGATTTTTACTTTTTTTCCCCTTTTTTTCCTTTTTTTTTTTTTTTGTGTGTGTGTGTGTATGAAAATATGGGTATTTTGAGGTTTAAGTGTTGTAACACTTCAACTAAGACTGAAAAAATCTACTTTTCAGTGTAAGAAAAAAAAACCCATTATGACATGGTTAGAAATCTCAAAATCATGACTACATTTCTTTCTTATATTGAAATACATATGAAAAAAAAGAACTATTTGTCCTTTTTCCATATTAAGCAGTTAGTCAAGAAACACAAGAAAAGAAAAAAAAAGAAGTTATGTTAAGAAGATCTCCCTAAGTGCCTCACTGCCACCCAAAAAGGTAAAACATCTTTCCTTCTCTTGTAGTTGCTGAAATGTTCATTGATTTGGTTTTATCCACCATTATGTTATCTCATGATAATGAATACAAAAGACCTTTACTGAAAAGAAAGACACAGGAAGAATGGCAGTCAGTCTCTGCTGTGGCTACAGAAGAATCCCATACCTTATTCTGCACTCTAAGCAGAAAAATAACATCTCTGCTTGCATCTGTGCATCTGCAGCCCCCCTTTGGCACTCCATGTTGCTGTCAGTGCACTAAACATGTTCTAGCTTATATAAAACAAATGAGCTAAGAAATTGCCTTGCACGTAAAGGGAGGTAAATGGAAGGTACCATTGCCTTAATGAAATACTACTTGATTAATGAGTTCCAATACCTGTAATTATGGTAAATGCTTGCATATGCTTGCAAAGACAGTACAGGCAGCTGTTGTGCAAGCTTTATCACAGAATCCTGTCAATGCTTTCCTACCTTAAATCAATACCTCAGTTCTCAGTCCCTGTATTTGTTAAGCCACGACAGACAGTAAGTAAATTAGTATCAAAAGATATAAAAAAAGCATAGATAGAGACTAAAATATAAATTTTTTTAATTTTTTTTTTAAGAAATAAAGTAATTTTTATAATTACTTTTAAATGTAATTTCTCTGTAAGATGGAATAGTCTTTCCTCTGTGGCCAATGAATTCTATGGCCCATATTTATAGATAATATAATCTCTGTCTGCAGGCAAAATGAACAAAACCAATTTTATCTGGTATGCTAATAAGCAGTCCCTAACCTGGTTAGCACTTCAATGAGAAACTCATTAGGAATCTGAGATACTGTGGAATTAAAAGGACTTCATTAGGCCTGTTAGTACTACTGAGTTGTGAGGAAGTAAAAAAGGATGAACATTCTGGTTGATTAGATATAAATAATACATGAGAAGGACAGAAAATGCTTTTGTGTGCTGTGCAATTCCTTGCTTTCTTCAGATTCGGACTGCCTAATAGGTAAAACACCTGAGCAAAATCGCAGCCACAGGTTCAGTCCTTCATACACCAGACACTGGGACACTTGAAATATTTCTACCAATTGCTTGAGTTTTATAGTTTTATTACTATCTTTTATTCCAGCTTTCACTTGGAAAGATCACCACAGCTTCATTAAAGTTCTTAAGCAGTGATTTACGAGATTCTCTTGCTGTGGGTTGCAGTCTTATATTCACTTGCATCTCCACAATTATTTAGAGCAGCATTTTTCTATATGTAGGCTCCTTATTGCATTAGATTGTTGACAAAATACTATTAGCTACAGCTTAGTGCAAAGAGAAGACTCATACAGTCAAACAAAACAATACTAAACCACTAATGTTTCAAAAATACATCTTGATGTATTATTTAACGGGGACTCAACCTGCATTTTTAAAACTTGTTATGAAAAAAAAAAACAACCAGAAAGCAGCAAAGCTAAAAGTATCAACAGAGAATGTTTATCATTATCACGATCATCATTAATAACAAAATGTAATATTATTACAGTATTCTTATCCTATTTTTCATTCATAAAATGTGCAATTTTATCTGTAATAAAATAAGCAGGATATAAGCCTCAGTTTGAGAAACATATCTATGCAGGGTGCCCTTTGACCATTCCTCAAATACTAGGAACAGAGAACTGACAGGCCAGAAAAAAGGGAGCAGAATGTGATCATTTTCTTCCACAAAATAATTGGGTTTCATTGCAAAGCAGAAAGTAGCAGGAAGCTATCTTCAGTGAAAGGATGCACCCCAGAACACCCCATCTTGTATGTGGTATGCTTGTATTGTCATAGAAAAATCCAGCTAGGGATTTTTTTTAATTTTTATTTTTTTTCAGTTTCCTTGTGTCATCATTGAGGTAGAAACAATTAGGAAGCACCAATAAATCTTCACCAAAGGCAATGATCATTTGTTTTGCCATGGCAGCGAGGATCAATAGCTACAGGCATTCGGAAAGAGAAGACAAAGCCAAAAAGAGATGAGTACTGAAAATCCATCTCCAGTGAAACTGGAGGGAATTTTGTCTTTAGCAGAACTAGATTCAGTGTAATTAATCATATCAGTATGAGAAAGCATTTTTTCAGAACTGAGTTCAAATAAATCATCGTGTTAAAAAGGGGCTCTAAAAATGACAAGCTGATAGGTTTAGATGTTTCAGCTGCATTTGTCAGATGTCTGTAGGTTAATCATGGAAACTCAGACAGATCTGACTCTATTTATCTAGAAACTCCTAGTGGAGGGGAAGAGGGAATTGTCAGGGAAGTTTCAGAGTAACACTGAACATCAAAATAGAAAAATAAAAGGAATATTTATTGCCTTCTTATTTATCCATCTTTCCATGAGTCTGGTGTCCAACTTATAAGCAGTATAGAACGTATTTCACAAGTGAGTCCTTATCATTTGTCCTAACATTTGTTTGAAATTTTTTTGGACAAAATGCCTGAAAAAGGTGATGTAAATATTTTTGCAGTTTTATTTGTATCACAAGGCACTTCAAAATAATACTTGTCATTGTATCTTATTGCTGTTCTATTTTTGTTTTCTTGAACGTGGGAGAACGAAAATTACCTTTCTGTGTGATCTGATTCTAGGCATATAGCAAGCGTTGCTAAATAACATGGCACTGAAAGATTTAACATTACAACTTTAAGAGATATACTGAGAAGGAAACACATACATTTTTACACTGAATATTAATTTAGTACAAACATATTTTTAGCACCAAATTAAAAATACATAGAACCTCAATATATACTTTGGATTGATGCTCCTAGGAGCAAGTTTTCATTCATTAGTGGGAGGCAGATAAGAAGACAGAGAAAAACATCACTAGGAGTATCATATGTTCCAAAATGTACATGTTAAACATTATGTACTTATTCACATTTTCAATGCTGATAAGTCTATATAGAAGATCACCTAGAAAAAAATCACAGTTCCATTTTTGGGAACAAATGTTTTTAGACTGCAGGCAATATGGCAACAAAATCCTCCCAGAATGCCATGTGTTTGATATTTCCTGTTAATTGTGTGAGACGTACTCTGAATGTGACATGTTTATAGCATTGCATGTTGGACCAGACATCAGTGTAATTAATTAAAAAAAAATAATAAAATAAAATAAAGAAGATTTTACACTGTTAAGAAAGTAAGAATATATTGATAGGGACTTATATCTGACTAATAGTCCCTGATTATTAATTTTACATTGATAGGAAAGTAGGATTATATTGATAGCAACAGTTATTAAGCAAAGTAATACAAACAATAAGTTTCTTCACTGTACAACATATACCATTCTTTATGCATCCAAATGCAAGCAGCTGCCTAAGAAATACATTTTTTCAAGAAAATAGTTTGTTCTTTGTTCTGTTCCGAGTGTCTGTTTACATCCCTGGCACTTCTACATGATACTTAGAAAACAACTGCACAATCTGACAGAAATCAAAGTGCCTACAGGTTTTCATTCACAAGCAAAATTTTTGGCTTCTTCTCCATTCTGTGATTCTTCCTTCTCATTGGTAGCAGAAAGAATGTCACAGCACTGATTCATTTTCAATGAGCTAAAAAAACAAAAACAAAAAACAAACATAAAAAGAAACACCAAAAGGAAACAGAAAAGGTAGCACATTTTCTTTGGGTCAATGACAATAGTAACCACCAGGAAGATTTTCTATTTTACGTGTAGATTCAATGCCATTTTGTCTTCTAGAGAAGTACCATTGTGATTGCAATAGATAGAATTTACACTGGCTTACACTCTGATCTCATGTTTTTTTATTTCTTTTCTGTGCTTCCCTTCTCTTCCATATTTTAAAAGAATAGCTTCCAGATGAGGCAAGATTCCACTTTCTGGACTTGTTATCATAGGTTCTTTGTCTAGAGGCCAGGATGCTAGAAATGTGACAAAACAAGTCAGGCCTCTAAGTGAGGGTATGTTGTAGGGATAAGCAATAAGACTATCACCAACAAAACAAGACAGGTACATAGAGCTCAAAAATAAAGGATATCTAAACAGTGTAAGAAAAGGGTGGCAGGCAAAGGAACAAGTTAAAATGGAAGTAGAACATCTGTGAGACTAAGAATTGCTACAAGAAAAATGCTTCGTGAAAATAATAAGCATGGAGCTTCTTTGATTGAGTTGCTTCTATCCCCACATCTCAATATATTATCATTTAGGGCTCTAATCCTGTAGAGATCGTATCTGTGTTTCAGCACACAAGGAGTTTCTTCTGGTTGCTTCTGAGATACAAATGTTAATATTTGGAAAGCACTCTGTAAGCTAATTAGATTGACGATATCTATGTAGCAATGATCTTCCCCAGCTTCCACGCAGAGGTCTTTTTCTGAATGTCAGTCTCACTCTTCATTATGGATATACTCCATCGTGTTTTTTTTCCATCCTGTCTGTCCTCAAGAAACCATTTCTTCCTTTTTAACCTGAGCCAATTTAGACAAGTCTACAGTGACAAACCCTTCAGGGGAACCTATAGAGCTATCCAGTAATTATATTGGTGAAAACTGGACAGTTAAGCTGCATATCTTAGAAGTTTTTTCCAACTGTGATAATTCTGTGATTCTATGATTCCTTAGATTCTTTTAGCCTTCAGAGGCTTCAGGATATTCTGCCACTGTCCAGTGTGTTAAGTGCTTTCCTCATTCATGAGAGTCTGGATGAAAACATTATCATCATCATGTGTCCTCTGACAGTCATGGCATTAAATCTGGTTTTGGAGCCAAAGCACAAGGCTCTTTTCAGCATCCAGAAGAAAATGAAACCAAATTGTCTATTGCTGGGGAAGATACCTTGTTGAAATAAAAGTATCAAGGTTATTGCTATCTAGTCTTCGTAATGATAAAAGGCACAATATAAATCTCACACTACCCTGAAGCAGCTCCATGCTGTTAAAAGAGAAATCATGAAACAACAGTGAAATGCAGTGAAAGTGAGTCTGAAAACTTTCTAGACAGCTTTCAATCTTAACTCATTCTGTACATTTTCCTTTTCACTTGATTCGATCTGAAATGTATAATGATTTTATAAATCTTTTAGTTCATTTTCCAGCTTCCTCCTTCCTGGGAGCAGATCCTCAGCCACTGTGTATTGTCTGGTAATAATCACCTTTCATCAAGTTGAGACACTGAGCATGAATTTTTCTCTTGATTGTATATATTTGCCTTATCACATTTTTCATTTTCTCTTCTTCTCAAATACAGCAATGTACATAAATGACAACAGCGTGTGTGGACCCACACTTTAAACTTTGAAGAACTGATGTCAACAGCAAAGGGGACATGGCAAAATCTCCTAAGATGCAGCTCAACTAGGGATTCTGATCTATTAGTTGGTGGTTTTTCCACATATTCCAACTTCACAATTACATTTTTGTTTTTTAGTGTAATCATACCCTTAGCAGTAGTTCATTATCTCCCTGTTACTTTGTCACCTTCTAAGTAAAATTTAAATTTTTGCTTGTTTTCCAGTCTTCAGAAAAATTTTCCTCCATCTCTGCCTTTTGACAGAGTGTTTAGCAAGCTTTATCTTTTAAGCACTCTAAGATGAATCCTCAGATCACAGCTCTTGCTAGCCATCCATGTATAGCACATGGTAAATTAAGGGTGACCCACACTCTGAACAGTTAAACAAGAAGGAGAAACACAGCACTCAGTGGATTGTTCAATCATCCTCTGTTCTTTCATCATAGTGTTTCTAAAGGGGTCAAGATCTAATTTTCTCAAACTGCTTTGTGGATTAGAAGAGTCCCTTTGATTTAACGTACAGTCATTTTATTTGTTTTTTATGAATATCCAAAAAAACTTGACACAGCTCCAAAATTTCCTAATCTGTATTTCTGCATCTGATTGAATATGTAAACATCCATTAACAGATGTGTGTGGGAGCTTGGCTAAGTCATAACATTGCAATCTGTCCTGGTTGGAGTGTGGTTTTTATTTCCCTACACTTATTCAGTTATGACAATTTAGTGAATATTCTATCATTACTGCGCAGTGATATTCAGTGTTTCATTGGTATGGTGGAACAAACAGAATATATCAAATTATTTCATAGCAATGTTTCCAAATACAACTAAAAGGATAGAAGTTGAAAACAATCAAGTCTGTAGTTCCTCATGTGATGGGTGTGTATGTGTTCTCTTTTGTTGATATCTGCAAGGTGTAATGCTGCAAGCATACTCAATAGAGACTTCATTTATCTATTTCACATTAATAATATACATTTTAAAAGATTGTTTTTGCTGTGTTCTTATGCAGCCTGGGACAGTGTTGCTGATCACCTGTGGGTCCTAAAACTTCGCTGTTATGAAGCTGTGAAGGATCTGGAGTACAAGTCTTACAGGGATTGACTGAGGGAACTGGGATTATTCAGTCTGGAGAAGAGAGGGCTCAGGAGAGATATTATAGCTTTTGACAACTACCTGAAGGGAAGTTGTAGGAAGAGAGCTAATGGCCTTAAGTTGCAGCAAGGATAGCTTCAGGTTGGGTATTTGGAATCATTTGTTTTCAGAAAGAGTGGTGAGATATTGGAACTGGTTGCCCAGGGAGGTGGTGAGGCCATCATTCCTGGAGGTGTTCAAGAAACATGTAGTTGTGGCAGTGGGTGACGTGATCTAGAGTGGTCACCAGCATTAACTGATGCTTGAACTAGACAGTCTTATTGGTCTTTTCCAACCTTAATGATTCTATGAGTCTACAATTCTATGAGAAGTATGTGGTGTCAAGACACTGTGGAAAGGAGGAAAAGGTGTTTATAATCTTCTTTATTTTTATTGAGTGCCTCCTAAAAACACAAGTTCTTTCCATTTTAAGCATTCTTATTTTATTTTCATGTCAAACCTACCCTAGAGATTCAAAGCCTTCTCATGTTTCAGGCATGCTTCTTTCAAAGAAAACATTTTACCTCACAGTTCTGGCCATCTCAAGGTGCTGTCAAAGATTATTGTGATTGTGCAGATCTTAGTATCTTGGACCATGAATGCGAATAGCTCAATATGATCCCCAAATTATTGCATTCCTAGGCTACTGTTTTTGTATTGCATGATGTAAAATTTTCATGAGGTTAACACACAGCAAACTGTTGTGGAGATTTTCTGAACATCAAACACTTTGTTTTTGCCTTATAGACTTGGTTCCTGGATATCCCAAGTCAGTAAAAATGTATTTGTACCTCAGATTGTAAGCGTAAAATGAAGAAGCTGCAGAATGAGTTTAAGGTGTACTGTCTGACTACCATGTAAAGTATCTCATGACTGTTCCCCATGATGTGGCTCCTTTCACGTAAAGACAACAGTGAAAGAGCACAAAATGCAGAGCTCAACCCAAGGATATTCCTGGAATCAAAGAGGAAGGATTCCTCAGCTATCCATTAGATGCAGTTTTATATTAAAGCATTACAGTGCTTTAATATATAAACACCTGAGGCAGTGGCAGGGCCTAGCTTCAAGCTTCAGCCCAGATGCATACAAAATCTGTACAAATACCAGGAATACTGACAAGAGACTATTTTAGAGCAGCATCAGACACTCAGAACCTGTGGCTTACAGGTTACACTTGCACCTAAAAGGCCAGAAGGAGGGAGAGATCTGCAGCTTTTCACCAGCAGCCTGCACTGGAGGCTCTTGAGCTATTGCTCCTTGAAGTCAGGTAAGGAGCATCAAATCCTTATTCAAGTGCAAATTCTTCCGCAGTGTAAGGAATCAGTGATATATGGAGCTCTATTTATAGTTGCCCACACCATTATGTGGGAGCTGATCCCTTTGTCTTTTTTTATCACAGTTACATGGATTTTCAAATCAAATCAATCTTCCTGAACAGCATTTTTCTACAAAAGCTCTTTCCTGTGATTGAGCTTCATAACCAAAGGGAACATCACTAAAATACTCCCTGTTGTGATTCACAAAGAGCTGCATTAATGTTAAAACAAACCTTAAAGCAAGAGCAAGAGGATCAATATCTTGATTGTTCTTGCCATACTGGCCAAGAATAAGAAATACTGCTTTTCTTTTAGGGCAAAACATTATCTTTTGGCTGCTTCTGAAGCTGCTGTACAAAGAAAGGACTAATTGCTCAAATAAAACTCGATAGGCACTTCAAAACATTGCTAGATGGAATTTTATAGATTTCTGGGCTTCCAGCTGGTATGACCTACTTTATTTGGTGTCACAGTCAGAGCAGGAATATTCAAGAATGCACATTATAAAAATCTTCCTCTGAGTATTTTGATTAGCAGTCAAAACATGCATGCCAAATTTCAGATTCATATCCTGCTTTTTATTTTCCCTGACACCACGCAGAACAGATTATTGTTCAAGCAGTGGATAATTCCTGTGTGTCATGGTTTTGCTTTCCGATCTGTACTCAGCTGTGGTAGAAAGTAACAGAAACATAAAGATGTTTTGAAAATTTATTCTAACGGATTAGGTTGGAAATCAGCTCACAGAAAGGGCTGCTGAATGGAGAGAAGAATGAGCCATTCTCAAGCCATTATATTGCTTCTTGCATTACACTGTTGTGTGGAAGGGCATCTGATAATGAACACCTACTGCTTCAGAACCTTCTTTTATATCACCGCATGAACCACAAAATCAAATCCACCTGCTCAATTCAGTCTTCAGGTGGGAGGAGGAGTGGAAATTATTTTAAGCTCTAATGTTTAGGTGGAGATATTTCATTGCAATTGCATACCGGCATTTCAAGTCTTTGCAGCTGAGGCAAATTAAAGAATAAAATTGTCAAAGATAAAAAAAGTATGGGTTACTTCTTTTTCTGAAACCTAACAGGTATTGCTCAATTCTGTGCTGTGAAAAAATTTCTGAGCATTTTGTTATAAATCTTTACTTTGGAAAAAATAAGGCTTTTTCACTTTATTGCTCCGTGAATCGGCAGACGCTATCTCTTCTGTACACAGTATTGTTGAAAGTCTCTTAGATGTAGTTTTACACTTCCCTAATAGGCATACAGAGTAGCACAGTCTCAAAAAGAGAAATAGCGATAATATCTGGGGAAACTGTATTTATTTAAGTGAAACATTATAAACTAGCTACTAGTTAGATGGCCAGCTCCTGGAAGTGGCGGTGGAGTGTATTTGAAATAACACAGAAGTGCATAGTAAGAAGGGTGAAAATGATTGGAAAGAACATAGAGGTAAACAGACATAATATAAAGTAAAAGGATGGAAAAACACATATATATATACTGTTTTGAAATATCTGAAAAAAATGGTAATGGTAAAGATGTACAGAAAAAATATTTATATCAAGCTGAAAAGCTTAGCACAGTCAGGGAAAAAGGGGGAAAAAAAAAAAGGATTTGTGAGGTTAGGAAAAAAATCATTTTATTTTTGCTGTTTTTTGAAGTATCTTATATCAGAACTTGAGATATTGGAAATGGGTTTGAAGACCTAACACACCAAAAATACTTCTGCTAATATAAATAGAAAAAAAGTCGGGACTGAATTTTTCTTAATCTCTTCCAAACTGCCTTATTTTCATTTTTCATCAGGTTGATATTTACTGAGTTTTAAATCTTGCTACATCTATCACTCACTTCCTGAAGATTTTAAACTTCTTGTCTTCAACCAGCATTTACTTTCAGAATTACTTAACTATCTACAGTTTGCATAAACTCCCCCCCAAATAAATAAATAAATAAATAAATAAATAACTTAAAAGGTCATGTTCTTTCTTGTGTGCTTATGAGGTGTTTGCATCATGCCTGGAACTAGTATTGCTGGAACTGGTACACTGGAAGTAAAACATAAAATATTAATCTGAATTGTTTCTTTCTGAGTGAGTTGACACAAGCTCCTACTCATCACAAATCACAAAGTCCCCAAGGAAGGCAATGCTGTGTTCCTAGATATGCAGCTAATACCAGTATTTGGTTATGTTTAACAGAGTTTACAAGTAGGTTCTCTGGCAGCTACCATCCCCAGTAAGTCTACTTATTTACAGGTGGTTTACTGAAAGGCTTTTTTTTTTTTTTTTCTGTTCATATATTTTTAGTGTATAAATTTAACCCTAAACTGACATGCAATCTGCACTGTACATTGTTTTCCAGACTCTTCACCACAGCTCATGTTTACAGTAACGTTTCTTTAATACAGAAGTGTCATGGTTTAATAATTTTTTAATTTTGCTATCAGTATTCCACATCATAGCATCGTATAAAGCATGAATAATTTTACTGAATGTGCAACTTACAGAAGAAGACTATGTATCCCAGAGAACATCACGGTCAGAGATAAGTCACGGGACCTGTGCACTATATTATCTTACTCCCAGGCTGGACTGACGTCTTTCAAGTTCTGGCATTCAGGAGAGCCTGTGGGAGTCTTCACAGTTTGGCCTAGAGTTTACTCATTCTCTCTCCTATTTTGCTTGATTCGTTAGCTTAATTTCAATTAAATTATATTATATTGTGTTATCCTGTATTTTGATGTAGTATTTAGTAAATAAGTGTGCCTCCTTAGATCATTGCCGCTGTTTTCTTTTCCAAATTAACTTTTCCTTTCGGCCTAGGGCCCCTGTGGGGCCTGTGGCTCCCCTGTCACGGACACAGGTAGATTTTCGTTTAAACCATGACAAGAAGCAATACTAGAACCCAAATGTGGCTTTCTTCACATCAGAACACTTCAGAATTGTCAGGAATCAGAGTAGATACCTTACAACATTTTCTGCACTGAACCTCAAGAGGTGAAACAAAAAAACAACAAAAAAAACACATGCCTACTACCACCTTCATATGGTCTTATAACTGAAAAAGACCTAGGGCACTTCAATATCAAAGTAAATGGAAATTTGTAGTGATGCATTCCAGAAGCCTTTGGTTTATTTGTTACAGAGTAAAGAGTATTCTTATATAACAATTTAATATCTTTCTAAAGCAGTGTAAACAGAATAGGTGGAAATGCAAAGATAATTGTTTGATCAAGTGTCTTTCCAGCATGTTAGCACTTTGTTTCTTTCATTTTAAACCTAAAGTGAGATGGGGGCAGAACTTCTTTAAAAATTAGGCTGTTGGGTTGCTTATACTAAAAGGTATTTACAAGTATATTTTATTTTAAAATACTTTTTAAAACTCTATTTATTTAGAAAACAATTTAATACCGCTGTCAGGCCTGAGGCCAATATGGCATGATATGACTTGTTTTCCTGCAGCTGAACTACTCCATGCCATAAGAAAGTGTATCCACTTGCTGTCTGTTCATTGGTAACTGGACACATTAAACTTGTTATCTTGCATAAATATATCCATAAAAAAGCTTGTTGGCAAAGATAAAGACTGTGCTAAAAATTTAACATTACATATGCCTTCACAGCAGTGTTCATGTCTGTACTATGCACTTGTTTAGTATATTCATAGAGATGTAGGACTGCAGTTACCTACAGAAACAACACCAGAGACAACATGTACAGTAAATGCTTAAAATTAGCATCTCTTTTGCTTCCTCACATATATGAAATGGGGAAAATGAAAAAGTCCTTCACAGATCACTACCTGCCTGTACACATGCATCCTCAGCTATCTGTGTCCTGAGTAAAGTCTTGGCACTTCAGGTCAGCTGTTCCTGTTCCAAGTTCTGCAGCTTTCGTCATTAATGACTTCATTAGGAATCCATTACTTTTTATTATGAACACCTATCTCTGAATAGCAGCCGGAGAACAGTCTTATTTATTAGATTATATATTTTATTTAGAGATTTATTTTATTTAGAGATTTATTGCCGTGTTGTCAGTTCTCAGAAAGAAATGTACTTAACTGTATTCTTATTCAGGACTGATTGCTTCAGACACATTGCAGTGGATTCCTAAAAAGAGTCATCTTCTAATAATGACAAGAGTTAAGTTTACAAACATTGCCTCCTTCAAGTCTACAAATACACCTATTTGGCGCTATGTGGAAGGACAAGGAATAGCCATATTATGTTTTGGAGACCTCTGGGTATAGTCATGGTGGAGTACGAGTACACAGTTATTGTCCTTTTTAAAAAGGTGGATGAATCTGCCTGTATTTTTACTCTTAGTTTCTGAGGATAGCTTAAGTAACTATTGGATTGTCATTAATTTGTTTATTCACTGCTATGGAAAGACAAATCAAATACAGTGTCAGATACTTACTGTTGAAGATAATAGAAAATACAAGGTTTATAAAAAGAAGAATCATCCCTCCTTAAAACAGTGTATGTCACCGGACACAATGTCTCATTTGTTCCTGCAGGGACAATTTGCCATTTACCTAAGCTGAGGATGTGGTATGATAAATATTCAGTATGATTCACTGTCTCTCTTAGCAAGTCCATGGGGAGTAATATTCTCTTATCTCTACTGTAATAAAAAGAGATTAAACATTGCCAGAAGGTGTTTTTACAGATAACACACACACTTACTGCTATGCAAAGGTCAAAAAATGTGGACTATGTTTTCATATCCATGTCTTATTCTTGGATACAGAACTGCTGAGAAAAAACTGCAGAGTAATTTCAGGGGAAAGAAAAAGGGCAAAACATTTCTCTGCAAATTTGATGTTTTTGCAAACCCAGCGGCTGACTGAATAACAACAATAACATAGAGGCTGCTGAAGTGCCAGCCAACAAAGAAGAAGATCACGGACAACCACAAGAACTGTGACATAATAACTTCACAGATTTCAAATGTGTAGGTTAGATAAAAGTTCAGATACACATTTAAATCCTGAATGTCTCCAAAGGAGATAAGGTAATCCTATAAAATATCAGCTTTCAATTCAATTCAACTCAGTTCAATTCAATTCAATTCCCTGCAGTCATACTTTAGAATCACTATAATTATTTTCGTAATTGCACGAAATATCTGTTCAGCTCAAAGTAGAATTTTTCCATGGAAATGTCAAAATTCATAGTTTACAGGTAGAGATTTTTCCATTTGTTAAACCATACTGAAAATTTAAGTTTCAGATTGACTTGAAACTTTCCTGCTCTGCAAGAATATCTCACGAGGGCTATAAGAGAAAATCTTTACAACTCCCTTCTCTTGTATGAGCTGGGATTCATGGCAGAATTGCTTGAAATATTCCTGCTCCTTTCCCTGCCTTTCTCATTGTGCTGCTCTCACACACAATGAAAAATGAGATAATGTTGCCTGTAATCAGGCTTATCCCATTATCAGAGTGTTAGAAAATGCATCTAAGTAGATTGGGCGCCTTCTCATTAAGAAGAGTGAAAAAGGCTATAAAATAGCCATGCTCTAAGGGCCATAAAGCAAACAACAGCTCAAGGACATGGATGTCTGATCAAACCCACACAAGATATTTCAGTTCATCTTAAAATGAAACAGAGCAAACTGTTCTAGATTTTGTGTATTTTTTTTGTTGTTGTTTGTTTGTTTGTTTGTTTTGTAGTTTTTGGACCTTTTGAAATGAAAATGTGTAGAACAATGAGCTCCATGAAGAATTTTTATTTCTAATATTTCTAATATTTTTGGGATAATTGAGTAAATTTCATCAGTGATACTGTTTTAATGGTGGAAAAAACAGTATTTGTGTAGCTTCAGTTTAAACACAGTGTCTAGTCACTGCAGAATGAATTAAGTCGCAAAGGATCACCATCTGAGATTCAGCACAAAGAAGGTAAAATATGAAAAGGTTCTTGAAAGCACTTGGAAGGAAAAGCCAAAATGAAATACTCGTTTTTAAAATTCTACATGAAATTTTGGCATTGCAGTGTTATTTTAAGTGACATTCACCATTAATCTGCATTTACAGAAAGAAATTAACAATAAATTTTTTTCCCCTTGTGTAAAATAGTGAACCAATCCCATGATTTCAGTGTTACAGTTCACAAAGTTTAATGAGTAAGGCTAACAAGTGCTTTCTTTGAAATGCACTGATTTTGAAAGTCCTAGTGAACAAGACAAACTGTTCTTAAAATAGATTTTGTACTGGGTGTGATCATTTAAGCCCAATTGTTCACTTATTTCTGTTAGGATAATGGGCTGCTATGCCTGAGGTCAGATATAGAAATTGACCATATACTTGTTCTTTCATAGCAGAGTAAAGCAGAAGATGACATGTAAATCTTCCATGATGGCTTAAGCAAACTATTTCATTCTGCATAGATATTAGGAGCATGCACACAATCATTTAGTTGGGTGGAGAAACATTATTCAATGCTCAGTATTTGCCATCACCTGTAAAGTTCTTTGACATACCTCTTTCAGCAGAAGTAGCCTTTAGTTGTATCATTTTCCCCCAAGCAATGCAACAGATGATCAAACTATTAAACTTCTAGTTTTATTCATGTGTTGGAGTTATAAACCATATTAACATTCTTATCTATAATGGAAAATGTTACACTGCATTTTGCCTTTTAAGTGCTTCCATTCAGAGAATACAATTTTCATTTGACCTCAAATCACTCTGATCTACCTTCTGAACCTGTTCCTCTGTCATGCATGCACAGACACAGGCAGCTGGATATTGAGGACGTTTATCTCTTTTGAAATGAATGTCATGCTCATCCTGCCTAATATGCTCCCGTTGCAGGAATTTGCCAGCCATATTTTGAATGGTGGAGTGCTTGGGTCAGTGTTTCTCCTAATGGTACATTAAGGAACCACATCTGTGGTTGTCTTTACCACAGATGAAATATTCCACAGCAATTTACAAGTGAGAAACAAATGTTTAGAAATATTTTAATTTCTTGAGGCTTGCAAACAATTCTATTCTTTGACCACAGATGTCAACATCTACTGTCATTGCCAAAAGGGCCCATGTTGCTCCTGGATCATTCCTCTAAAGTGGGTTGAAATTTAGGCTTCATGTATATTTTGTCATAAATAATCCTGCCTGAGAAAATATTATGAATACTCTTTGGAAGGTGTAATGGAAGGTGCCTGAGGAAATCTGAGAAAAGGCCATCCAGAACGGTGGTTATGGTATATTTCAGCTAAGAATTAATTCATTCACTAAGATAATAAAAAAAAAAATACAGTGTTGTACTGGATTATTGGAATTATATGTTCTACAATTTACTTGAAGCTCATTAAATTAAAAAAAAAAAAAAAGAAAAAGAAAAAGAAAAGAAAAAGTGAGAATAGCTGGTTTCACTTCACTACATTATTCATCTGTTTATTTCTTCTTCTGTCCTCTTTCTTCATAGGCAGTTTTTTGCACTTTTATGCTTCTACATCAATCAGTTCTATTAAAACTTTTACCTCGCTATTATCCAATACTGCATGCCATCATGGGGTACAGTAAAATGATCTAACAAAAAGTAGAAACAGAAAAAGAATATGGTGCTCATTGTTTTCCTATAGCAGAATGTAACCAGTTCAAATGTGTTAGAGAATCATGTCATCACAAAGAAATGGCTTCATCTGGGTGGATGCACATGAGTTTGCATGCATACACAGGTGAAATTGCAGATTTCAATATATTCTTTGAAGCTAATTTAAAAATACGGAAAAAAATATCATCAAAAGTGCTAAAAGAAAGACTGAGGAGACCGGGCTTGTTTAGCTTGGGGAGGAGAAGTCTCCTGGGAGACCTCACAGCAACCTTCCAGCTATAATACTGACCACAGGTTACCCTTTCATACAAATGGACTTCTGATTCCCACTCCCTTGATCCAGCAGAAATCATAGCCCATGAGAACCTACGAGAGACCAAAATTGTTTTACTTTTTTTCATTTGTATACAGAAACAATCAGACAAAAAATTTATGGGAAATTTAACTAAGGTAAATATGTAAATAAATGAAATGTTTCTACTATCCTAAATTACCAACTGATATATTTCAGAATGTCTGATGTGATGCTTCATAAAAATGATGTTTCAAGTGCCCACAAATTAAAATTTAGGACTGTGCACTAGGAAAGATTTATTGCTATGTATGGGAGTATGAAAACAAATAAAAAATAAGAGGAAGTATACTTTTCCAAATTAAAATGTATGCCTGCCACAAATAAGACTATTTTCACAAGAAAATTATTAATACTAATAAAAATTAATAAGAAAACACTAAGAAGTAAGAAGAAGAAGAAACGTAATTTAAAAAAATCATAACCTTCTCCTGAAAAGGAGTTTGGTGGAGAATAACAAGAATCTGCATTTATTCCCTTTTCTTTAATAGGAAAAAATCACCATTGCTACACACACACAACCAAAAACAGGCCTTAACAAGAGCTGTACTGTTGCGTAATGTAGACAAACTGACAAGCAGTGTCTAGTGCCTGTTTGCCACAATGCGTAATTAAAACATAGATAATGTATGGACCTCTCTTCCAGAACCACACAATTCTGAAGACCTTTAGAGCAGTTTTCTAAAATGAAATTTCAATGCTTTCTTTCTTCTTCCTAATTCATTTACTTCCTGCTCTGAGGTACATCTGTGGTTAAGTGAAAACAAAAACAAAGCAAACAAATAAATAAACAATACTTCTTTTAGCAGAGCTACTACAAAAAACATGCCAAAACTGCTGACCCTTTCAGAATCACAAGCTTGACTACATTTCACTATGACTTGCAAATATTGATCCATATTCTAAATGTGCAGAATTCTCACATATTCCTTATTTGAATTGATAGGAAAGGGCTACAACTCTTCAAACCTGTGAGGAGTTCTGGACACATTACAAACCATGGGATAAGGCCCCAGGCATTTATAAGTTTAGTGGTTTATATGAGTACATCTGCAAGTGTAACCCAGCATCATACTGTGTTATTCAAAAGAGTAATATCCTCCGATGCCTTGGAGGATACCTGGCCTTGGAAACACATCAGTAATTTAACAAATTACCAAGTTTTCTAGTTCAATGTCTTACCTTTTTATCTGTCTTTATACTGAGTGTCCTGTGATCAGAATTTTAAAGGTTACTAAATACTTCCATTTCCTATTATTTAAATAAATAGTTTCATGCTCAGCTGTAATAAAGAGAATAACTAATGATTTCCAACTTGAATATTTTTGTAAATGACTGTAAAATTGACTCAAGCAGTATGTGAGAATGATATAATTGACTCTCATTCTTATAATATTTTGAATAGAATTCATGAAACTATTTATCTATAGTATTTCCATAGACCTGAAAGAGTTTGGAATATTGCATTCAGATCATTCTAGTTTTTCCCATTAGCTCAATATTGCTAAAAGTTCTTGTGAAGTTTGCATAGGAAATCAGAATGAATAACCTGGGTAGTGCCAAGTGCTACACTTGATAATCCTTGTGGATCACTTCTGGCTCAGAATATTCTACAGTTCAATGACTGAATATTTCTCAAAGACTCCTGAAAAGAACGAGCTCCTGAGCTGTGCAAAAGGCAAATATTTATAATGGCTGCTGTTTAACTAGTTTAACACCAATTAAAAATGGTACTGTCAGTAACAGCAAAGCACCTGTATCTTTGTCCCAGAGAGATGGTAAAATCCCATCCGTATTGCTCAAGCAAAAAATCTGTTCAGTGAGTTTCCATGGTAAAAGAAACATTTATCTTCCAAATTGCATTCGTACAGTACAGCGAACTGAATATGAAGACATATTAATGATATCCACTGAAAAGCATTTCTAACATGAGAAAGATAGTCTTCTCGATTCCATGGCATAGTCAAAAAGGCAATTTCAAGTCAATTTGTTCTCCTGTCATTTCCAAACATCTCCACTGCAAGTGCAGACTTAACACATTTACTCACAAACAGCTGTGAACAATGATTGGCACTGAGCAGCATGAGGAAAGCTGCCTGAGGCCATCAAAACAATAAACACAGAAAAGAAATAAGATAACACTGCATTTTAGCACCTGACCTTTTTCTTTTTCTTTTTTTTTTTTTTTTTGAGGTGGTAATGGAACAGTTTGTCATTCCACTCTCAGTGTGTTTTTTTTGACTATTGTTAACGTGCTATTGAAGTGTCTTAAATTTCCAGCTGTGAACTAAAATTTGTTCCTCACCTAATACTGCCAAAAAGATAATTAATCTTTCATAACTTGATAAAGAAAGTGAAGGGGAAAAGCATATATTTTGTAGGTAGTTTTCAATAGCTATTCTATTTTAACTGACTGAAAGGTAGTAATTCCAAGAATTATTTTACTTTCTATTTTTCAGTGCATATTTTTGCACTCCTCTCTGGGATAGAAATACATTACCCTGCAGTGAAAAGTAGAATGTTGAACTGAAGATGCTTGCTGTACAGGCAGTTCATACACATCCATCAGTCATATGTCAAACATCATTCAAATGTGTATTAATAGTTTCTTTTTAGGCATTTCAACAATTTTTGGTGTATCTGAAGATTCTTCTTCTTACTTATTTGCATCATATTTTGCATTATGAAGAGAATTAAGTAAAAACATAGCTGAACATCAAATTTGGGACATAAGGTTGCATTCTCTGCAGATCACTGAAAGATAAAAAAAAATCGATTGTTAATACTTTATGTAATGCTGCAAATTCATTCAGGTGTCATATTAAGCTTGTTCACGTTAATGGCACAAAGTCATATCTTCTAATTAATGTTTGCATCAACTACCTTTTCAAAGAAGAACTGAATTTAAGCTTTCAAAAATCACCTGTCAGAGTGAAATACAATTAAGTCAGGCATATAGAACCCATGCTTTTAGAATGGAGTACAGCAAGGCTAGTGCATCCCAACTCACTGCTAGAAGAATTTCTCTTTCTCTTCAGCTTGGCAAAATGAAGTAAAGTAAGAACACATCAGGTCACTACAGTTAGAACTGTCATCCAGCCTGGAAAGCAAAGTTCAGAGATCAGTTCCTATATAAAGTCAGACAGCAGAGCAATTTATTCTGTTATTCCAATAGATGATCCACTTTTATTTTGGAATTCCATGTATTTACTGAATTGACACAGACTTTACAATATATACTTGCTATTTCCTAATTTTACTGCTGTTGATATCATAAAGGATATGCAAACCACTTTTTCTTCCCTTTAGCCTCTGGAACATCTTGCCAAAGGTATCTTCTTAAACTGCTCTTCTGCTTCCAGTATGTCAACAGCATTTCTCTAAATGAAATAACACGAGCCTAGAAAAATGAAATTTGGCACATATACCTCAGCCATGTGCGGTGCTAACTGAAGACTTTTTCTTCAGTATTACCAGAGAAGAATGCTCAGACGCAGTGACACAAGAGTTATCATGAAAAGACTGACACTAAAAGTCAGCCTTTTTTAACTCAGAAAGACACATCAGGAAGTATTGCATTATCTCACCCTTTTTCTTTACACTGCATGAAACTCATTCCTCCTACCCATAAGTATCCCACCTGCTGGTTTTACATTTTCTGTTGTCATTTTTTTAATGCTTTAATTAAAAATAAAATAAAATAAAATAAAATAAAATAAAATAAAATAAAATAAAATAAAATAAAATAAAATAAAATAATAAAATAAAATAAAAAATAAAGTGAAATAAGTTTTGTTACTTACATATATTAACTACATTTTATATACATTGATATGTGGACAATACCTCTTCAATCAGTACAACTTAAGTAAACCAAAAGACTGGCCACACATGGATTAGACAGTTTCAAAATGTTCAAGGCCAGGAAAATATCTACATCTTTTTCTCTAAGTTGAAAAAAAAACCTGCAGCCAGTACTGCAAACGCTGGTTTACAGGGATGACAGTCAGTTACATCAGGTGGAAATCTTCCACAAGACTCTTGGCTGATTTATTGCTTCCTGCAGCTGGAGTAGCTTTATCTGGGGCTTCTGGACATTTTGTCTGAAGCCGCATGGTCTGCTACCTACTTACAAGCACCCCGATGGGAATGCCTTGATGTTGTTCTCCTTATTTCTAGGCTGTCAAATCTGTTTGCTTTCTGGAAGGAAACAGATGAAAGTGACCCTTGACCAGCTTTGCCGAAAGACTGTCCAAATATGGCAGCAGAGAAAATTAAATAAACCAATTCAACAACAACATCCTGTTTAAAGATTTCCATGCCTGAATTAACTATTGCTTTAGCTTTTTACAGCACTTGCTTACTTTATTAAATTTTATATTAATATTTATATTAATTATAAATAGTAAAATTAATGTTTATTAAAATATTTGTAGATGTTATTTGTATTGATGATTCTAATATAGGAAAAGGGCTGAAAACTCACTGTTTAATTATGATTAGAACTGGCCTTTACACCTAAGGTACGTGCATGACTCCTAGTTTCCTGGTTCATGGCTGGGCCAGCACTCATACAGTTCACACAAACACTATGTGACAGAGCTGCCCATGAGTGAAATGGTGGGACCATGTGCAGCAGAGTATACACAACAACCAAACAACACAGTCACTGACTTCCATAAGGTGTACCACGGTTGAAGGTAGCTTAAGGGAATAGACAGCAATCTATAGAAGATTCAGGAGATGCAATGAGATGCCAGGAAATACCGGATGTATACAGGATCTTAAGCTCCAATTGATGAGTTGCTCCTTAAAATTCTATCCTCCTATAGAATTCCCAGGAGACAGCAGATAAGGTAAAAGGAAATTTCTGCTCCTCTCTTGGAAAGAAAAAACACCATATAATGGAGAAGACTGTCCATAATGTTTAATTGTGACATTATTTTATGTTCCTTTTCTTCACTTTGCTTCTTTTTTTTTTTCTTTTTTTTTTTTTTTTTTTTTTTTTTTTCCCCTCCAATGACATATCTCACTGTTTCCTCCAGCACTGGACAGATTATGAAAATACTTCAATTTAAAATATATTTTAAATTCTGAAATATCATAGACTGATCAAAGAAAAGGGACATTCTTCATCTGTAATTGATGTTATCATTCAATATTTGTTGGCAAAATATGAAAGAGGCAGATCCACTTTCAGAGTGGCAGCCCATCAGCCATGGGATGAAGTGAAGGACAAACTGCTTTGCTAACTGCAGTCACAAGTTCCTTCAGAAACCACAGCCTCCCTCCTACCAGTGTGAGGAAACACACCTCCCTCTGGCAAATTCAGAGCCGATTCTGATCTATATGAACTGCTGTGAACACCAACGGAGCACTTCTGGACTAAGAATGAAATCTTCTCTCCATACCTTTTCATAAAGCAAGTGACAGAAAAAGAAGGGGCACAATGGGACTACCTCCACTGTGTTTAATTTACTCAGAAACCTGGTGCCCAAGTTCCTTCAGTTTCAATTCAAACGTTTCCTTTGTATCTCTGTTGGAAAAGTGACCCAGATCTGGGGTTTGCAATGAAGAGATGAAGGAGAGCAGATCTGAGGATGCACAGGATGCTCTGGCTTCCTGCAGTGCACAAGAGAAATCTGCACAGGCAGAGCCCTTTTTACTAGTCTCAGAGACTCTGCCAAATGTAAAATCAATGCAATCATTCTGTCAGCATTCCTATAGAATTTTATTCCTAAGCAGAGGTCACTACTGTGAGAGTGGTGAGCAGAACTATTATAAATTAAATAGGTATCAGGGGAACAAAAATAATGAAATGTCAAAAGGGAATGACTACGCTGCCCTTGTGCTGACTCTGCCTTTAATGATAGGAAGTAGTAGTTAATTATGCTTTTAGCATATTGCTTTTTACTATGTAAGGTTTTCCAGGGATTTATGTGTAGGAAAGGTCAAAGCATTTTCTCAAAAGATAAGCCTGAAAAAGGTTACAGCCCAGTAAAGAAATTTCTGTTTCAGTGAAAGACATTTTCAGGATGCAAGTAAACCCTGTTGTGTTTTTTTCCAGTCTTAGAAGTCTTAAAATCTCTCCCTTTTGGCTAGACAGTGTTGAACTCCTATTAACAGCATCACAGTATGTCCATTCTGCAAGCTAAATTAGCAGCTAGAGCCATCTGATTAGCAAGTGCTCAGAAAAAGAAAAACACATTTTTAGCAACCTTTTTTGTATTATATTTTGTGCCTGGGGTGGAAGGTGAATTCAAAGGCCGGCACTGAATACCTTTCTTTTACCCCAAAACATGATGGTTATGCAAAAAAAAAAAAATTAATAGAAAGACATTATTTAAACTGAGGCACATTACTTTTAGGCTCTCAGGCTTAGAAATGTATGCATTTATAATGAACCATCTAAAAAAGTTATTTATTTGCCTAACAGTCACTGAATCTCCAAAACAACCTTTAATTTCTCTTGAACATACACAGCAGTATTTTCCAGTGTCACTAATGAACTCTGGGTGAGCTGGATGTGTGTGTTAAAATTAGCTTACTGCAGCAGCTAAATTTACTTGAAAGCAAATTCACAGATACTTCCATTTATATCCAAAATGAAGTATGAATAGGTTATATGGGATACACAGACGGTCATGCAGAGGCATTAAACCTTCTGGCATCAAGGAAGTTTTTGTACATGATTTATTCATGCTTAATGTCAAGGTTGAAGGCCCATGTAAAGATGCATTGAACTTCAGAGATCTCCTGCACTCCAAGCAAACTGAATAATGACCCTGAAAAAATGACCCTGTCCTCTGATTTTTAGCTGAAGTGTGTCTGTGAGAAGCACTGTGGGACACAATATGGTGATTAGGAAAACTCTGTCCTTAAATACACTACTGCAACATACATAAACAAAAAGTGGTGGTTGTTAAAGCAAACCAGTTAACTTACCGTAAACCACTGCAGGAATCATTAGTGAAGAAGCTAATCTTTATAGCTAAAGATTTTGCCACCCAGCACAAGTTAATTAATACAAGACTGAATTATTCATAAAAATATATTCTGTTTAGAACCTCTTTATATGAGAAATCTCAGCCACTGTCATTATTTACCACATCTTGCTTATGCGACACAGATTGAGCAAAGAACTATAAAACCAAGAGGTTTGTGAATGTTGTCCCTACTTCATTTGGGCAGTTTGCATCTTCAGAGTCTATCCCTCTGCTTCTCTGTGCTCTTTCCTACATCTACAGGAATAAACTATTCTGACCTCTGCACTCTGGTTATTTGTTACATGCTCTCAGAAGCATAAAAATGAAGAAAGCAAAAATTTAGAAATATGACAATGCTACAACTATATAAATAGTGACTTGAACTTTGCCCCACAAAAACCCCACCATATATATAAAAATAAATAAATATGGAATATATATGAAATATATACATATTCCAGTCCACTCTCTTTTATGTAAATCCCTGCTAAGTAGACAAATACAGAGGATTCTCTGTATAAGCATTGCTTTTAGTGAAAATTATTTGGAGTCTATGACATAAAGAAGACTTTAGCTCATACTCAACTGGGGTGAAAACCACTCTCCATTGTCCAACACATCACTGCACTTTGTGAAGCACTGCCAGCAGCCTATAAGCTGCTGGAATGGCTTGAGTTGGAAGAGACGTCAGAGCCCATCCAGTTACAACCCCCTGCCATGGGCAGGGCTGCCATCCACTGCATCAAGCTGCTCAGACCCCCATCCAACCTGGCTTTGAACACCTCCACAGATGGGGCATTTTTTATGATTGTGCAGAGAAAAACTCTGGATGAATTCTGAACTGCAGAGTTTACTAGAGCATGCGTTGTGATTGATACTATGTCTGTGGTCATGAAGCTGCCATGAATATTTAAATGCTAATACAGTGGAATGTCTTCCAAAAAGGCATTACTCTCTGTTAATAATATGGTACTGTCACTTACTGAGATGCAGGAGGGATTTCAGACAACGCTCCACTCAAGTATTCTGATTTTCTCCTGATTTTTTTTGTTTTTTGTTTTTATCAGACACATTTCCAAGTATGGTAGCAGCTCACAATAACTTAGAGCATTAAGCTGTAGAAAGCATGTACTTACCAGAGGTGATAATTTTATTAGTATAGCAGCAATTTAAACTACCAGGGATATGTGCAGTACTGCTGAGGAGAAATGCACAGTACTGTTGAATAAACAAACAAACAAACAAATAAATAAATAATCTTTGTAGACAGCTATGGTGAGTCTAAACTGTCTATTACATGAATTGGCTGAATTTCTGCTGACATTCAACTTATTGTGACAACAGCCAACAGGGACTTTTGTATATCCAGAATTAAATTAATTCCATACTACGAAGATTACAAAAGAACAAAATCCTTATTAAAAACACAGATTAAATACATTTCTATACAAATATTTTTCTAGAAGATGAAGCAAATCCTCTATCCATAAATTAAAACATAACATGTTACTGTAGAGAGATAATATCCTGGTCTTTATCCTGGCCTATTTTTGTCATATTAATGAGTGCAGTGGCAGTTGTATGGTTGGTCGCGTATAAAAGGTATCTCTAGATAGAAGTAAAGTCATGTTTTTTCAACAGACCATGCCCACCATGATCTCACATAAAACTGTTACCACTGCCCATCAGACAGCATCCTAACACAGAAAGAAGCCAGATATTCACTCTGCAAGGTACTGGAAGACCAAAACAGCTGTGTTTGAAATCATAAATTGCTATATTTTCTGAAAGTCTGTTTTTTACTGATTCCACTGCTAACATGAACTACCAGGGTCCAGAATTAAGTGCAAAAAACGTGTGTGGAGGAATCCTTCCACAGTGGAGGAAATCAGGTAGTTTCATGTCTGTATTTAGCTGTCTTGTTCCACTTACACGCCTATTTTTCCCCATTGGTGCAATGGAATAATTTCAGTGGACTTATGCACATTCTAACCCTAATTATAAGCTTCAACATGACCACATCTGTTCCCTTATCAGACCTTCTTTCTTGTTTTACTTGCATTTTATCATCTATAAACACTTTGGAAAAGAAGGACATTGAGTTAAACAAGGCTCAAATAATTGAAAAAACTCCATATATAGGGAAAGACCAACCTTGTATGAAAATATCTTCTTCAAAAACAAGAATAAAATATATTAGTGCAATTTCTTCATCTGGATGGAAGAATGGAAGCCAGACTTTTCTGCACCTGTAGTCTCCCACAGAGTCCTCCAGCCACAAATGTGGCTCCAAAGGATGGTAAGTGATTTCTTCTCCAGGGAAGAATCTTATTTGCTTACATGCAGGAATTAAACTTGTTTTATGACCAGGGTAGCTCTGCAAACCCTTTGAAGAGAGAACAGTAAATACTTTATGTCCCTAGTTTTCTGTAAGTCCTTATATTACTCACACTCCCCACCAGCATTAGGAAGAAACCATTTTTGTTACATGACTTCAAGGTCTTACTCTACAATTGCAGGAAGTTTTCAAAGTACTCATTTCCTCTCTTTTTCTCTACCCTGTTTCCCTTTCTATACTGCTTCTCTACATACTAGACAAAATACAGAGTACGTAAAATAACTGTTATGATATTCATGTGTTGTTTCTAATAATTCCACAAGAAAGTTTTGTGCAATGAGAAGACTACAGAGTGCAGTACAATACTATATTTACCAAAACATCCCTTTATCTCTGGGAAGGAAATACTTCAGGAAGATGTTTCTGATATGTGAAAAGTAACAGCAAAGTGTTATGGCCTACAATGATTACCACAGTTTACTCTTGGTGCTCAGAGAAAGATTCAATACACTGCATAAAAGGCTCAGGTGCTGGATGTCTAATTTTATATAGGATCAATAACTAACCAACCATTGCAAACTTTATACTGGCAAACATAAAGTAAGGAACCATAATCCTGAAGTTGTAAATTTAGTGACAGAACAATGAGTTTAAAGGGAGAAAGATTTCCTATGACTTTTGGAGTGACCTTCACTCAATGAAACAAACCAACTTTTCTTTAAACTTTTGCTGGGTTTGTATTCTTAATTCAAAATTCCCCAGGAAATCTTTCTTTAAAGAAAAAAATCTTATGGAAAACATCAGGGGGAGGAGTATTCCAAGTGTCAAATCCAGTCAGATACTTCTCAGAATTTGGCATGAATTTATTAATGTACTTCTTAGAAAACAGAATTTGACTTTGAACATATTGTTAAATTAGAGAGGCAAAAAGTTAGAAAAAGCTGACTTTTCATCACAGACTATATAGAAGTTCCTTTCTAGGGAAATAAATGAATAAATCTTGGGGCTTGAGAACAAATAATCTTGTCAGGATATATTTCAAGGATTTGAAAATCTTAATTGTTCACATTTTTTGCAGTGCAAAGCATGCTCTTAAATTGCCTGAGGGGAAAAACCTACATGGAGAAAGACGATCTTTCTTTACAGGATTTTCCCTAATACGTACCTATTTACCTAAGGTGCTGAAATTTCAGTAGTGTGCTCAGGCAGTGTGCACATCAAGGCAAAGACAGCCTGAGAAGACATGTCTTGGAGATTGATGATGACTAAATAATTATGTGGTGTATATGTAAGTGGATATGAAATATGTTTTTATCTAACTGGAAAAGAATGCTAGCAGCTATAAAAACAGGTCACAGATTTTCATATCAGACATCCATTTAACTTAAATCTGAGATGTTTCTAGTAAGAAAGAACCACCTGCAAGGTGTCAGCAGCCATTAGTTAAGAATTCCATCTCTGAAACAAAGCAAAGCATCCTTACGCTTAAAAACCTCCCCATTTATTGTTAAAATAACTGCTGTAGTCCTTGGAAAGAAAGCAATAGCTGTAACAACAGCTATGTGATGTACATTTTTACAATTTTACATGATCACCATAGTTGTAATTAGTCGGTAACAGCTGTTTGCTGTTCCTGGAGAAAAAACAAACAAACAAACAAACAAACAAACACAAACAAAAAACCAAAACCAATCAGTTAAAGAGTCCAACAGCAATTCATTATTTCCTTTACAAAATTTTTAAAATGCACTTTTTTTTTTTTTTTTTACTTTTTTTCTTTTTAAAGGTATATTTTCCTTCACATTAATCGTTTCAGTGCCTCTTTGTGTACTTTGATCTTGTTCCAAATCAATATTAATCTAGGCAAGATAGTGCCTAAACATAAATAATTTTTTATAGTTCTTCTAGCTGTGGTTGCTGAAGGAAATCTGTCCTCACCTCACACATACATATATAAATTTTTCACATCTTATTATGCTTAAATTTCAATCACATTTTAGTTCTGAATGCAGGATGCCTACATTTCTTTCCAGGACCTATATCAGCTAGAGAGAACCACTAGGAAGCAGTATAACTGAGAACTTGTCTCAGCATGATGTCATGCAAATAACATAAAAGTGGGGAGTCTAGACATTAACATACCTGCAAAAGAACAGCTATTATTTTTGCTCCATCAAACTGTGTTAATTTAGATCTGTGCTACAATGTGAATGGAAACTGTCATGTGCTCAGTTTGCCATAGAACAATTCAATGCCACAGGCCAAGTATCTCAGCTCTGCCAACAAAAGCAGGAATAATGGTGTTCTTCAAATTGGAACTGTCAGAAAAAAATAAAAAATAAAAAAAATAATAGGAAAGCCCACCAAACCACAAAGAAACAGCAACAACGAAGAATAACACCCTGAGCTACCTAACTGAGCCAGGAGAAAAGCACCAGGAACAGGAAACCACTTCCCTTCCTTTGATGTTTTGGCATCATGAACAATTCTTCAGGAAAATATTTCGCTCCCACTGGTGTTTCTTGAGGATATCCTTGAAATGTCTTTCAAAAATTGATCAAAGCAATTTATTTCAAAATGTTCTCCCCAAAACAAACAAACAAAAACAGCGATAGTCAGCTCCTTATGCAGAAAAGTGATGACTGAAACATTCAACATGGTGGGAAGGGCATTTTCTTATTTTTTCCTTTCCCTTAAGGAAGACGTATATGTCTCTTCCTTAACTATGTGAAACTAAAATGGGGAAAATCCATTTAAATTACATAAAAATATTGAATTATAGCAGAAATAAAACTTTTAGTATTCATTCAAAGAAAATTAAACTCTAGACCTCAAGTCTGCATGACAAATGTCTAAATTAATATAATAGGAATCGGCTCCAGTTTAATTATTCCAGTATTTAATTTCCCCAGATATAAGAATTTCAAGGAATCAAGGTCATGATTCTTTAATCCAATAGGTTTTCATCTAAGTGAAAGGATCACTGCTGAAAATCACATTCTCAGCACACATACCTGGCAGCAAACTTGGGCAAGAAATCCCAAGCATGGTGGTGGGTATAGAATACCAAGGCTGAGTTACAAATAGCATTTTGTTAAAAAGGAGTGGAAGCAGGTTTCCAAAACAGCTTCTGCCAGAAGAAAATAAAACAATATATTAAATACAGCAATCAAGCACTCTATGAGCATTTAACTTAGAGATAAAAGTCTATTAATCTTGCTACTCATGTTGGTTTCTTCCTAGCGTTTCTCAGTGGTGCCCAATCTTGACATAAATGAGAGGGTTATTATTAACCATTACATCATTTCAGGAACCATTTTATGACATGGCTTAACAACAGATGTAGTGACATAACTTAAGACAGTCAGTAAAGTCCAGTGTAAGAATGAGTAACCAGTGACTGTAAGTGACAAAAAATTTAGAAGTCAGTTGCTATGTAGAAACTGTAGAAATGACACTCTGAGTATGACTTCTGTATCTGAGCAGCACAGTTATGTCACACTACAGCTACAAGGCAAGACAAGCATCAGGACAAGGAGAACTGGCTTTAAATTAAAAGAGGTGAGATTTAGGTTAGAAGATAGGCAGAATTTTTTTTTAATCAGAGGGTGCTAGGTACAACTGCGTAGAGAAGTTTTGGATGCTCCACCCTTGGAGGTGTTCAAGGCCATATAACCAATATCTATCTCTGAAGTCATCTGCCAACATAATAATGAAATTTGTGGCATTACATTTAGAGCAACCCTTGTCTTTCATTCATCTCATAGAAATTTTCTATTTTGCTTTTGCATCTAGCTAGCAACATTTTTGTCCCACTAGAAACACAAAAGCACATTTCATTTTCAAGGGAGAAGAACACAAAGCCATGCTTATGTAGCAATACCTCATATCAGTGCACCGTAGGGCAGATCACAGCTTCTCTAAGAGGACAGACGCAGCAATCAGAAAATCTTTTTGATTAAATATTCAGTGGCTAAGTTCCTGGATGTCAAGAGGGATAAATTTTTCATGGTGTGATGTGGAGCAGGCAACTTCTTACAGTAAAAAAAAAAAAAAAAAAAAAAAAAAGCCGAAGATAACAAGCTTCAAGAAGACTTGAAAAATGACTGTTGCTTTATGGAAAGTGAATAGTTGTCATTACTACAAGTCATAGATGATTTGTGTATTCAATGCTCAATTCAAAGACTCCCTGAGACGTGACTGGGTTTTAAGAATGGCATCAAGGCCATTTGCTTTTTGCATGTTTCTTATGTAGTCAAAGGTAAAAAGTAAACCCGACAATCTTATTCTCTGACATTTCCACTCAGCTGAACTTAGTACAAGATTGTCTTATGTATATTTGAACACACCAGGACACACTGAGTACTCAGTGATGACTGTATCTAAATTATTATGCAATTGTAAACTAGTATGTGTAAACCAGTATGTCCTCATTATTTGTCTTCCATTGGCTATTTCACAGTATGCTCAAACATTTACTGTGTATGTACATTTAAGAACCTAGTTTAAATAGCATAAGTTTTCAAAATACTGTATACATACAAAGATATCCTGAGCAGGAGGTAGGAAGAGGTGATAAGGAGGAATGAAAAATTCAAGTAGAGATTTTGGATTGACTGACAGATGCAACAGAAAGAACATTTAAGGGTGAAGAGGGAGATTCTGTTCCTTTTGGGGCAGAGTGTGTCACATATAAACAATTTATATTTTTACGACATAATACCCTTGCAGTTCTCAAACAGACCTCAAGACAATCTGACTTGGTTTCAGTTAACTATTATTAAGTATGTCCTCCATGGTACTGCTAGTCATCCAGGAAAGAACTGGAGCCATCATGTTAACATTTTATAAAAATAGTTATGAGGAAAGGTCTTTAAATGTAAATTAAATAGTTCACACACAGAAATTGTGGGTAAAGAAAGACAGTATTTATTTTTTAAGCCTATCAGTCCTCAACAGCATGTCAGGCTAGTAATTTAAAGAACGTCTTGAGCTAGGATAATCAACAATGTCATTGTTACTTAAGCCATCTGGCACATTATGAGTTTCTTGAAATATCTAATACTTATGATGTCTCTGTAGCAACTAGGTATAGAGCAGCTTTTGAGTTGTCTTTCATAAGCTAATTTGCAAGTCATTAGTTCTTTAATTTTATGGTCTACACTAATCAAAAACATTCTTCATTATCATGAGCAAGGGAAAATACACATAGATAATACAAAGTGATTGACCTATACAGGAACATTAGGGAATGAACAATGTCTTGGAAGAGTTATTGGAACCTGTGAACTCATCTTTTTATTTTATTACTACAAGTATAATATAAGGCATTACTGTATTTATATGAGCAACAAATGAAAATCTTTGTAATCTCTTAGGAGAATTACAAATGCAATTTTATATAGTGATGAACAGAACTTAGCAAATTTAATTTGTATAGACAACAAACAAGCAGCTGCAACAAATATCTCACTGCCTGTTCATTTTCCACTTGTCATTTTCAGTTCAAATGTTGTATGTCATCTGCTTTCTATACAAAAAACAGGTGCTTCAACAAAATGGATGGACAGAGCACCTGAGTAATTACATACCCTGTGGAACTAAAGAGTGAAACAAGTCTAAACAAAGGTCCCTCAGTGTGATGATTTCAAAATCTTTACGGTTACCCAAGACATTTTGTTCAAGTCTATTTACAGAAAATTTTATTTGTTAAAATTGAGAGATTGTTTTATTATCCCAGATTACATTCTAACTACTCTCTGGGAGTCTTTACATTACTGATGTTGTACAAAGTGGATGGAGGGAAAGGGCTATAAGTCTCTGAGAAAGAGCTTATCAAACCTCTGACATTAGTGGAGGGAAAAAATAAAATGCTACCTACTTTCTGTTTACAGAAGCTCATAGCAAAAGCCTGAACTGGTCTATGGGAACTTTCATATGTTAGAATTCAGATAAAATCCTGACCCAAAAGCTACCCGATTGCCTACATATTTGTCCTGGGCTTTTCCATCTTAAACATCTAACATTTGAAGCTCTATTCGATGAAGGTTGTTTTTACATTTTTTAATTTTTAGTTTTAGGTTTTTTTAGGTTTTTTTTATATACTGATTTTATTTTTTTATTTGAATGTGCAGCATGCTCTAACAACACAGAACTTCTATGCAGGTTCTCTTTCTAATTATTTAAAATTTAATTTTATTTAGTAAACAGCAGCAAAACCAATAAGCTGATTTTAAAAGATTGTAGCCACATTCTCTGGAGTGTTTCTAATATAAAATCAAATTAAATTAAATCAAATTTATGCCTAACTCACTCCTAACTTCTCTTAGCAGAGAAGTTTCAGAGGATAGGGAAGGAGTAATCCTTACTTGTATGGTTAGAAAGAAGACAACCACCTTATTCATTTTATGTTAGGAATGAGTGCTAATCAGTTGTAACCACACTGTCCACATTAAATTTATCAGTGTTTAAAATTTCTTTAAATTAAATTTTAAAATATATATACGTATAGGAAGGGAAAAATAAACCTCGAGGTCAACATTTCTGAAAAGATGTAGGTACTGTAACTTTGAAATGGCATAACAGTATCATCTACATGGGATATTAGGCAAGAACTGTTGCTTACATGAAATAACATTGCAGAAATCTGTTCTTAGAGGAAATGATACTGTGTGATATGCCTTTCCAAAATAAATTTAATTATGTGGAAGGCATTATCTTGCTATTATAGAATTATTGCATAACATCCTGATGATTGCTAATAAAAGGCACTGGCACTAATATATCTGACTGAATTGATAAATACTTGGAGAAGAGATATTAGAATTTCACCTATCTGTTTTATTTTTCAATTTTAGAATATGCGGGATGAAAACTTCTAAAATCTGAGATAAAATTCAAATTGAGAGGATAAGATACTGTACCTCACATCATTCTTCTGGACAAATTGTCAACTGTGAGATAAAGAGGCTCATGCTACTGGTTCTTCAGAGCTTTCAGCGCGGGATTTACATACTTCTGCTTTGTCTTTTATTCATTTTAGTTTCATCTTAAAAGAACCAATATAAAAACTTGAAAAGCAAATAAAATCACAGCAAGACAGCAGTTCATTACCATACCAGTATACCTATAAGCACCCTCACATCCCTGCAGTTTTTGTTTATGTTCAAGGACTTGGCTGAAAAAGAATTAACTCAAAGTTAATATGTCACTGCCAGTCACAAGTCTATCTGTCTCACTTCACTGCCTTGTAAAATTATGGAGCAGGTTATTCTGATTGATACTGAAAAACGAAATTATCAGTCATGGTCGTCATAGATTCGCAAGAGGAAATATCTGTTTAATTTATTTTTTAGGCAAAAAGTGATGTTTTTTTGGTGTTTTTGTTTTGTTTTGTTTTGGTTTGGTTTTGTGTTTTTTTTTTTTTTGTGCAAAAAAATACAATATGCAACAAATGGATGGCAAATATTTGAACAAGGGAACTTATTCTTTATCCTCTTTTTCACGACTTCACTTGTAGGCTGCACAGAACATTAAGCAACAAAATACTAATAGAATAACAGCCACTGGTTATTTTATGTATACTTCTCTGACATCAAGTCTAATCATTCTACTTGCAATGCTCCTTTGTGTGATTAAAAAAAACTGTCCCACCTCCAGGTAATATGGATGGAATGCTGATGGTCCTAAATCAGGAGACAGATATTGCAGGTTTGAATCTACATCTATTATTTTGGTTATCTATTTTAACATTCTAAGTAGTTAAAAGGCACTGCATAGTTCAACATCTGAATAACTGAGCTTCTGCATAGTTGATGATCTGTGTAATTCTCTGCTTATTCTCCTCTAAAGCAAACATAAATTTCCACCTGAATTAAGGGAATGAGTGTGGCATCTCATAAATCATTTGTGGAGAATGATGCATTTTCAGTATACTTGTTTCTATCCCATTTCTTTTCTTAGCTCATCAATATCTGATGATGTAATGAACTTCTATAACTTTTTCTCCATTTATCACTGTTTCCTTTTCATAATTAAAGTTCCTTTTTTTTTTCTTTTTCTTTTAAAAACGTTTTACAGATTGTGTTATGAAAAACATCAACCAGTATTTGATTTACTCTTGAAATAAGCCATCAAATTACCATTAGCTGGTAAGCTGCTTAGGACCAGAATCTCAGCTTTTTAATTAAATTCCTTTAAACTTTCTGATGTATCTTTCTTGGAGCTCTAATCTTTTTGAGAGCTGCTTCTTTCGCAGAGATTCTGGTATAACAGTTAGGTATTGCTGATTTCTGTTCAAGAGTGAGGAAGAAAATGTTGAAGAAAACAAAAACCTGGATCCAGAATTATCCATACATCTTAAGCAATGAAAACAGTTTTATTTTTCAGATTCTTTTCTCAGTAATCAAATCCTTAACTAAAGTAACTCATGTGGAAACCAACCAAGATTTCTCTTGATTATAAGAATACAACAACTCACTTTAACTTCCATAAAAGAGATTTGACTTAAGTTATCCAGGAATAGACACTTCATTTCCACCTTCTTGATCTGGTCAAATATAAACTTGACAGGAAAATCAGTGAGAAGGTTTTCTTCACAACGTCCTCTGGGAAAGCTACTTCAATTTGGTTGGTAAATACAGTTTGAAAACCATGCTTAACTCATTTATTCCTGGCAGCATTCCCAAGGCTGATAGCTAGCCCTAGTGGTCTATCAGCAAATTTCCTGAGTCCCTTTAGCACAATCTGATTTTCAGTTTTCTGAGAAACACACGATTAGATTTTTGTACCTTTATTCCTCATAATCATACATCGTACTTCAGTAATACTGTGATTTAGCATTAGCTGATTACATTGTTCTCCCTAACTTCCCCTCTCTCAGTCCTCTCTGGAAAGCAAGTCCTCTTTCATTTTCACTGCAGACCTGGAGGTCAACACAAAGTCTATTTCCCAGCCTAAGCTACATGATTCTCATTTGAAATATTCCAGACTACTGTGCTTTCACAAATATCAGAAAAATTTACATATTATCAGCTACTGCTTCCGCATTCTGATTCATGCATTTCTGACTTAGTTCTAAAGCATTTGCTCTTAAAGAAATGCATGGAGAACTTTTAATGAGGTAGTCCGGAGGTTTGTGTTTTCACATTTATCAATCACCAGCCGTACCTCTCATCTGCCTTTATAATGCACAGAGGTTGTTCCAAAAGTAATGCCTCCTATTTATTTGCACGGAATCTACAACAGGCACAAAGAACACAACAACACTGTTTGCTAAGAGAAAATTCTCAGCTACAGAACACTGTTTTTCAACATACTTGCCACAACTAGACATATATTTTCACAAGCAATAAAAAAGAGCCTGCATACCATTCTGGTAGTAATCTGTACCAGCAGAGGTGATCTACTGTCACTCTCACCTTGGCTGAAATGCACCACCCACCACCTTACTGGGCTCACAGCCACTGATTGGTCTCCATAAATAAACATCAATAAACAGCAAGTGTTAATGAATGTTAGTGATGCCATTTTTTTCCACATGGAGGAATTCAATGACACACCTCTGATTTATCTGCATTTCCATGTCTGCTACTCTTCTACCAGTGTGCCCCTCTGCTGCCATCTGTCACACGGCAACAAAATGTGACAGAATATTGGTGGTAAGGTTCACCCTCTACTTCCATATCACCAACATCTGTCTCTGATGCTGTTGCCAGCATAATAAAATAGGAGGCATTACTTTTGGAACAACCCTCATATATTAGCACCTTCTAGCAAGGTTAAACAGACTGGAATAATGTATGTTTTCTATGCTACTTTCATCCTTTGTTATGAATTATGCTATCATTATTTGAAGTCCATCTGCAATGTCTCCTTTAAGAATATACTTTAGTGCCTTGGAGAAAAAAAAAAGTGAGTCTTTTTTTTTCAGGTATAGGTATTTGATCTTTTTTTTTTCTCTTGGATGAGAAGCATAATTTATCCCTGTAGTCATGAAATGGAGTGTGAACTACTAAATATTCTCTCCCCACCTCCAGTCTAGCGAATAGGTGGCTTGAGACCATTGCAAAGCCAGAAGACCTGGCTCTATGGATGCTAGCTGTGCTCTGGAAGTGGTATAATCCTCTAAACTTAACATTTGAAAACATAATTTGTCATTTTCAAAGCATCACTAACCCAGGTAGGAGATGACTGAATGAAAGGCATTACTGGTTTTTAATGGTTTTTAAAGATCTGTATAAACAGTGCATCAGTCTTCTGTATTCACAGGCACAGGTGGTTGGTGGTTGTTTGGTTTTTTGGCATCAATGTAGTTCATGTATTGAAAAGTCAGGGATAATTTTCAACAAGTTTTCTCCTTTTCCAGTTATTATTCTTACTGTTTTTACAGGGATTTTTTTTGAAAACAATTTGATTAGGATATAAACAAGGGAAAAAAGACATTAACAAAATGCAAATGTTTCCTAATTCCCGTTTCTTTGGTTTTGACTAGCTCATTATATAGAAAAAAAATATTTACAGCAAGTATTATTGCTTGTTTTTAAGGACAGTTGTTTGAAAAATCTGTGCTGCTAACTAATTTTAAGTCAACATATTTATTTCCATAGTGTCTCAAAAGATTTCCAGCTGTTTACTTAAACAGTTTCTCAGTTTTTGAAATGCATTTACATCAGCTGGGGGTCTGATCTGATAGACATGAAACTGAAGAACCATCCCTGCAAAATTCAAGCTGTATAATATGTGCATGCATGCTATGGTGTAATATTTAAAAATAATGATAACATTTCTATTTTTTTTTTGTTTCTTTGTTTCCATAATAAAACATAATTTGTTTTGCAAATCAAATATCAAACAAATATCAAATATCCATCTGTTTAGAAATTCTAAACCAAAAATGAGCTTGGTGAGTGTTTTCTATTTACTAGACCAAAGTTTATATTCTCTGAACTTCAGAGAGAATAAGCCCCTATCAGGGCTTATTGATTCAAAAGCTTTTACATTAGAAAAATCCATTTATGTAAATCCTGCCGTTATTTAAGCACATTAAAATTGTGATGAATTATAGCGGAACTCTATTTGTACATAGTACTCACCGTATTTTGAAACCAGAAGAGGGTCTTGTTTTGAAAATCAGTATAAAATACTCATTTAAATGGTTTTGGATACATTGCTGATTACATTCAACTTATACAAGGCAAAACACACTTGTAAACATAATTTTTAGATATTTCTTGTTGTCCTCATCTAGAAGTAATAATTTACTATGTGTTTACATAGTATATTTTTCATAGACACTGCTGATCCTAAAGTGAGCAAAATTTATTTAGGTCATCAACCTACCAAAAAAAAAATATATTGCTGTAACATTACTTTATGAATTGAGTACGTTGAAATTAAACACACACACAAAAACAATCATGAGAAACTACTGTGGTTATAAAATGATATTTGTTACTTGGACTAAATGTGAACTACAAAACTCATTGCATTTTAGCCAAAATATTCTGTAATTCCAGGCACCTTGCCATTTTTAGAAACAAACAGTCTCATCCTCCAGTTACAGAAGATAAATATAACTGGGTTTTAGAAGGAAAAGCAGATTCCACTTTCATCTGACAGTGGTTATTTCTCAAAAACATTATACTTTTTTAGAATAGAGATACAAGAAACCTGGAAGCTAAGTTGAACAGAAAATGATTTAAATGCAAATCAAAACCTATATTTACTAAGTATAACCCAGGACAAAATAACAGAGTGAAAATAAGAAGGAATTTCATCTGCTTCCAGATGAAAAAGATTCTACTGATCTAGATGCCCACTGATACCAAAGTCTGTCGCGGTCAATGACACAGTCTGTCACTGTGTCAATGACACAGTGAAGCTGGATGAGTTCATCTTTTGCCAGCTGTATCACTTCTGACTTCTGAATCTTCTTCTATTTCCAGTGACACAGAAGTTCTGCACAAACTTTCAAATAAGGTCATTTTAGGCTTTCTCTCTTCTTCTAGCCAATTTCAGATTTTTTCTGTTATGCAGCTCTTCCTACCTGTGTTCCAGCATATTGATATATGTACAACCTGCTTGCTAGTGGGAGCAAGCATCCCTTCATTATGATTAAATAAATAAATAAATAAATAAAACTTTTAGTTGAATTGATATTCTATATTTCAGTTGAAGTACATGCAAAATATAGCATGATTATTCTTAAATTACACATTCAAGTTTGTAGAGTGGTTTTGTTCAGTATTCACTATTGTGAATATTGACACTAAACTCTTCTGTGCACACTTGTCACAAATATTAAGTTAAAATTAATGTGAAGACAGCATTTATCTCTGTTGTTGCAGTGTTTAGTCACAGGTTAATTAACACACTGAGAGCCATATGGTTATTTTCATGTCTTCTCAATCCAGCTCAGACTACAACTAATTCTGCTGGTAATGCATGTTATTTCAATCCATAACCACTGCTGTAATCCCTGGATGTGGTAACTAGGAGTTTTATTTCCAAAATGGAAATTCGTGTTGTGGTTCAGCAAATAGCAGTGAGTTCATCTTAGCTTTCAAGATTCAGTTTAGCAGGACATTTTTACAGCCTGCCAAATGAGGACTTTGTTACTGAGCCACAACTATCAATATATTATCACACTTGTTTTTAAACAGGCATTTTATCTTAATATTTATGTTACACTAAGGTGATCTATCTGATCACTGAATTTTTTCTGCCAAATTTCACATTTTAGTGACAACTGTTTGCAAATACCCCCTGAACATATTTCAATACATACGTAATTTTAATATATCTCTATTTTACATATATTTCTCCTATATTATTAAATCATTAGAACACCAAACCAAAAAAAAAAAAAAGAAAGCATGATAACTCCATGCACTTATGCACACGGACTCACACTACCCATTTTTTTGGAGAGAAAATGAGATTTTTTTCTAGCATATATGTATTACTGTTAAACAGTACAGAGACAGCCTTGACAAATCTCAGGACCTGATGCTGCAATGGATTCACAGTTGTGAGCAGTACATTACCTAGGGTGTATAAGGGTTAAAACAGGAATAACATCTCAATCAGAGCTTTAAGAAGGATAACGTTAGGGCTTCATGAACATTTAATATAACATATCTCCATGTAGTACCAACTCCTAATTTGGTCAAGTAGAAAGCGAAACAAGTCCTTTACCTAGTCCTTTTGTTTGTTTGTTTTGTTTGTTTGTTGTATGTGTGTGTGTTTTTATCAAATGCAGCAAGGCTTTTTTGACACATAGCAAAAAATATTAACAGCCAGTTAAATGGCCAGTTAAATATTAAATGCCAGTCATTTCAAATACAAATATTTTCTACAACAGTATTATCCAAAAATAAATTTTATCATGTCTGTAATTACTGTGCAAGCTGCCATAGTGACACCAAGATGCAAAGGTTCTCCATAAATACAAAGTTTAGTGAAGGCAGTAAACTGGCAGCAGTTCTAATTATAATCATATACTTTGAAGGAAGTTAATTTCTGAGAGAATGAAGACAACACTGTGCATATAAAAAATATACAGCTGTATGTAAGTATTTTCACATGGATTTTTAACATGTGTTTGTTTGGTTGGTTTTTTTACCATTTCACTAGCAAGATAAATTTAGAATGACAATTGTCATTTGTGTAACAGAGTGCAATATGTGATCATGGATGTTCTTCCCAGTAAATCCTGGGAAAACTTCCCTTCCTTGAATCCACGGCTACAGTGAAATAAGACAGATGATCCTCAATAGCTCTGTGGGAGACTTATCTGAAAGAACTCAGAACGTCTTTTAAATGAAAAAGATTATTTACAATATGATTTAGTTAAAGTGCAAGGCTGTATCAGGGTATATGCTGATTTTTATTTTTTTTTAAGGATGTTTTTTTAAAGTCACAGCCAGATCTGGTGAATTAGAAGGTCACATAGGCTATCATAAATTTGCCAAGAAACAGTGGAAGCTGGCCATGAAGAAATAAACTGAAAGTTCAGTTTTGCTTGATACAAAAATGTTTGCGGTATTTGGACAAGCTCCATCTGCAAGTAAAAAACTGCAATTTCCAGGATACACACACACATTGCCAGAAAAACAGCAGTTGTTCTAAAGACTGTCCTGTCTACACTGATAAATCCCCAAGCTTGCCAGTAAGTCAGTACAATTTACCTATATTTTGAAGCACCCTGTGGTAGAAGCACACATACCAAGTACCAGTGACAAGTCTAGGTTCACGTACATCTGCTCTGTGAATCCAAAACTCTGGTCTGCAGTACCACTTTCGGTGAAGTGACTCAAAACATGAAATTGTGAAGTGCCATGCTGCTGAGTCTGGGCAACCTGAACCTTCACGAACCTTCACTTTTCAAGAGAAACTTCCTGAATCAATACTGACTGAGCAGTTCAGTCAAAAGATGGGGCACTTGTTGGTGGGAACCAAGCTTTTGAAGAGTTTGTTTACTTTCCATGTAGCTCACATATGCCTGCAGGTTTCCTTTGCTTCCCACAGTCTGGGAAGAAAACACTGACAGTCCTCTATAATACCGATGAAAATCACTGCCTGCAGAACACTGTGGAAGTTGGTGATTTCTTTCTTCTTGACAACATGCTTTCAAATCTTTACAGTTTAACTAACTATTTTAACAAAACAGTTAATCCTATGTGAACTAGAACCCTTATGATTTCAAAGAACCATAGAAGGGACCCACAAGGACCATTATGCCCAACAGCTGGCTCCACACAGCACCACCTGAGATACAAACCCTGTGTCTGAGAGCAGTGTCCAAATGCTCCCTGAGCTCTGGTACTTAGTATTTTCCTTTGTAGAAAAAAAAATTGCCTACTTGTGTTTGTTTTACATTTTGCAAAAAGCTGATTGGTGCCCTCTTTATAGAGCCAACACTTCAGAATTGTTTTCCCATATTTATAAGAGTTTAAATAATACCATTTGCACATGCAGAATAACTTATCCATAGAAATAAATAAATGCATTAATGAATATTGTGTCTGTTTTGTATATGATTCAGTAGATACATGAAAAAAAAGAATGGTACAAAAATATTTGTACTGGTAAGCCTCTTATGTATTAAGCGCAGTCTGGAATGCATATACAACACAATCAGAGAAAGACACATGGTTTATTGAGAAAAATATAAGTTCAAAATCAAGATGTATTTTCACTTAATGTATGGGTTGTAGCTATTAGACAGATACACTGTATTAATGTGCAGCAGAAGCATGATGCTTTTTCCTTTTGGAAGAACACAGACTGTTGTGGTTTAATCCAGCAGGCTGCTCAGCTCTACACAGCTGTGGGTTAGGGCATAGAATGGGAAAAATAAGGATGTAAAACTTGTGTGCTGATGTAAAAAATTCTTACAAGTTTTGATCTGTCCTACTCTGAGGTTTCATCCAGCCCAGCTAGAGGTAGAACTCTTCTTTCTTTCCTTTTTCTTCTTCTTCTTCCTTTTTTTTTTTTCTCCTTTTTTTTTTTTTTTTTTTTTCCTTGTTCATGCATAAAATGAGCTTATTATGCACTTCTAGTACTGCAAGACCATACGTTGCACCTCTAGAAAATCTGTACTATTCTTTTGAGTTTGCAAGACAAATCATGGGAACAGCTAAACAATTATTGCTGTACAATGTTTTTCAATCCATTACATTAACCAAAAGTAGATGATCAGTGGTCGCCTCTGTATATGGAATATATGAACAAATACAGCACAAAACACAATTCCAGTGGACATGAATGTACACACAGACATGCACAGTGGTTTTCCAATCACAATTCATGTATTTTCCTATGGTTGCAATAATGAGGACAGAATATAAATGATCTTTATTCCTCCATAATAAATTATTAATACAAAAGTACATTCACATGTACCCATCTCACATTCACATATGTTCAAACTTTACACAGAAAACTTACATTAATTATCCTACTTGCATTATTGAAAATTCTTCTCATCATGTCTTTCTCACACAGTTTCATAACTTCAGATTTTCTTATGCTGTATACAGGTTAGAGTTGTTTCAAAACAAGAAGATACAAAATGATATGCTCCCTGTTCTTCCCTATGAATATTTTGAGTGACTGCTATTATATAGAGACAGAATAAATAGATAGTAAATACATTTAAAATTCTCTCTATATATATACATATATACATATGTATGAAAAAAGCCTCATGCTAAACTGTTGTTTTATTCAGTATATATGTTCCTTTTACTCGGTTCAGAAAATGCTAATTCTAGAAGATGTGAAATGGTGTGTTTCAATTTTGTAACTATCTGTTACCATTCTGCAGGAAAATAAAGCAGAAAACAAAACTTACCAAAGTTTGAAGAATGAAAAACAGCTGCAAAATGTTGCATCCAAGTTAACAAAATCATCCAAGGTGAAAACCAGATGTTTCTCAAACTGATTTCCTGTTTCCTGGTGACAATGAGGTAACCTTCAATTCTGGACACATTTTCAACACAGATGGCCCACAACGGGGAGAAACATGGCCCAAAGCCTTTAGGGGAAAAAAAGTCTAAAGACAAGAAAATCTTCAAGGAAAGAAAAAATTACCAAGGACATGTGCACGCTAAAATACGATTAGGTTTTGAACAAAAGGTAACATTTAACATTAAAAACAATAACAATTGAACAGAGGTAGGGAAAATATTGTATTTATTTCTTACTTAAATGGATTCTCATATACCTAGTACTAAAAATAAAATTAATAAGCTACACCTTGTTCTTTTCCATGTCAGTAAAAAAAGAAGACAAATCACAATGGAGCTTTCCTCTATCTTATTTCTTTTTTTTTCCTCTTGCTGACTGAAAGTTTCCTTCCTTCTCATTCTTCACCCAACATTAGGTTGGATTGGTATTCCAGGGACATGAAGGGAAGCTGAGAAACTGAGCAACACTAGCGTGCTGCCTGCATATCAGCACCCCTTCCTGGGATCTATTATTTCTTTTTCACCTTAACCCCTTACTTTGCTTTTCTCTTCTTGAAGCTTATGAGTATGCTTGCCAAAGCACAATACTTTTCTTTTGTCTTTCTTGTAACCTGAGTGAAAGTTTGCCTGAAAAGAATGGGCAGAACTGGCTGGAATTACTGGCTTCATTGGTTTCACTAGAAAATGACAATTTGTTCAAAGAAAAAAAAAAACATCAAAATTATGTTGAAAATCTCATCCAAGGTGAGATTTCTGGACAAATTAGAGTGAGATAGAAAGACAAGAGCAGTACTGTTGATAACGACTGAGTCATGTATAACAGTCTGTTTAAGATCTGCCAACAGAGGGACCAAAGCCAGGGTTTCACTTGTGCTCCCAGGTATACTCCCACCTAAATTTTTGGTTTTATCCTGGGATAGAACAGGAAGCTAACTAACTGAAGTTATTGAGTCTTACTGATTGGAAATTTCTAGTTATTGGAATAAAAATATAGCAATTAGTGATTACTATTATCTGCTTTGTAATTAAATCTGTTCTTTCAGTGAATTATAGAATCATTATCTTCTCTTTCATTTTTCTTGTTCAAAGACGAAACTTTAAATGGTCCTTAAAAACAAACCCTCAGCTCTCCCTGTACGTGTAGTGAGACTTAAACCACATCACTGATACCACACACGATTTTGCAGTGATGAGGCAGATACAACACTCACAAAACAACTGCTTATGTCAGAACAGCCCACAAAGGAATTAGTGAGTACAATGATTCTTGCACTGCTTCTGCAATGACTTTCTCACATCTGCTGGGTTGGGTGTCCTCCAGGCCTTGGAGACTATAATTTCTCAAACACTATTATATACTGTCCACAGTTTGACTCCAGAATGTGGAGAGTGAAGAAACAAATGAGACATTTTCTCAATAATTATAATAATAATAATAATTATTATTATTGGTAAAACTTTCTGTGGCATTGGAGTATCACTATGTCTTTAGACTCTGTGAATGTTGTTTGTCAGTGGCTGGCTAGAGGGAAGAGATTTATAGTGGGTACATCTCATTTATAGCAGCAAGTAAATATCAAAAAAAGTCATGTTTGCTATTAAACAGGGAGATTTAGTCTATAAATATAGCAATAATAAACAATCAGCAACATTTGGATGGTAGAAAGAAGTGAGAGGCAATGAACAAGTAGAAACAAGGTTTTAGGTTGGATGTTAGGGGAAAGTTCTTTACTAGAAGGGTGGTTAGGTCGTGGAACAGGCTGCCCAGTGAGGTTGTGGATGCCCCGTCCTTGGAGGTGTTCAAGACCAGGTTGGACGGGGCCCTGGGCAACCTGATCTAGTAAAGGCGTATGTATGGTGCCCTGCTAGGCAGGGGGGTTGGAACTACATGATCCTTGAGGTCCCTTCCAACCCGGGTAATTCTGTGATTCTGTGTGTGATTCTGTGAAACAACAATTTTGTATTTGTGCTTTTGGCAGGATTTGTATTGTATATCCTAAATATTCAGAAAGTCAATGAGAAGATAATATGTAAAAAACATCAACAAAATGAATAAATTTAATAACTTATTTTGGCAGTTTTAAAAATTGCTTAATGATGGCTGGGATAATAACTGAGCCACTGCTATATATTTTCTCTTTCATATTCATTTAGACCTTCATGTATCATGACAGCAACTTAGCATGTAAACTCAAACACTATTATTTGGTAAAGACTGACTGACATGCGTTTGCAGTTTCACAATTTTCTAAGCCAATGGAACCCAAGTCTTTGGACAATTTAAATGCATCCATTCTTTTAGGAAAGTAGAATTATTATGTCCTTCCTGTTGTACATTTACTTTCACATCAAATCTAAAGGTAGATGGTGTATGCTGAGAAGCTGCTTCTCTTCGTGTATATACCAAAGAGGGAGATTTCACAGTACGTGGCAATGAGATGAAGACTCAATCTCTCAACTGATCTTAAAAAATGCAACCTGAATGGGAGTCATGGTCAAAAACAAAGTAAAAATAATTTCTGATTAATCAAAGCTCAAAACTGATGAGAAGAAAAGATCCTATTATGTTATGCTTATAAATTTAATTTTTAAATCATCCTCCCACTGTGCAATCTGATTAGTGTAACTGTGCATTACATCAGAAAGGTTCAGGTGATTCAATTCAATCCCTTTCTGTTTTGACTCCATAGACCTTTACATGAATTTACTTGAGGGATTTGTCTCACAGTGCCCACTAACTTACATAAAATAGTCTCTCTCAAGAGTACTTTTGAATTTTTTTTAAACGTTGAACGCTTCAATAATGAAAATGTAAATCACTTATCTCTTTTTCCTGCTTCTTCCTCTTCATACGTACTTCACCACTAGTTGCTCTATGAGAGCATATCCTCAAGAAATAAAGCAAGATGCAAGTGTCAGCTCTATGCCGGAGCTATGAGAGACAGCGCAGGCAAGAACTCTTCTCATTTCACTAGCCTTTCTTTTCCCTGCTTTTCCTAGTACTTGAACTATATAGAACAATTACCACAACTGCAAAGGAGATTCACAAAATCTTATATTCTACTTCCTTAATCTTTTTGTTTAAAAAACATTGCTGATTTAAAGTAGTCTTCACTCTTTCAAACCTCAAACATTTAAAAGAAAAGAGCAAAGAGCAAGCAAACAAAAAAAAAATTGGCAGTCCTCTGCAATTTTGCATCTGTTGTTATTCTCTGAAGAATAATCCTTTCCAATTTGCTCATAAGCTGACTTTAAAGATCATGATGCATTCAGCTTGGCCCTAGGATTAATTTTTTGGCACTTTAAATCTGATGCATCATTTCTGCTGAGCCTCTTCCAATAAATCTTCAGCTGGCATCCAAGCTGATCCTTGTGAGACATATTGTGAGATGAGAAATGACACCTCTGACGTAAAGAACAGCAGTGAAATTGTTAGATCATCAACCTGAAAGGATTTATCTGAAAAGAGCAAACTGTTCTGTTTTAAAACCAACCAGAATGTCTTGGTGTTTGTTTCATTTGCAACACATTTTTAAGCTCACTGACAATATGTTATGTTAATTGGATGGTGACTGTATCAGCAAAGACATCTTTCTGATAACACAACTGTCTTAAGGTAGACTAAGTGAGCAATACGCAAACACCTCCATACATTATTTGACAGAAAAAAAATACATATATATATATAGAGAGAGAGAGAGAGGATAATATGGTCTGGTCTTCATATCCTATACATACTGTCTTCATGTCAGTTTATTGCTTACAAGTTTTCATGACTAGGTATGGGAGAAGCGTACTTGTTTCTCTTCTTTCATGCCTGATGGCAAAGAACTATCTCACTGAGTAAACAGTTTCACTCGAGTGAATTTAGGGAGAGCATGGGGAGACATGGGCTTTGTGAGCTGTGAAATCTGGAAACTAAAAGCTGTCCATTTGGCTTAGTGAACTAACACTAAGCTAACTAACTAACATCAGACTATCAGTGAATACTCAAGTCGCTCAAGATGTCATGCAGAGAAGCAAGCACTGTCTGCTCTTGATGTACGCTAGAAAGAAATCACCAGATGCTATTGGAAAGACCCCTTGAACACCTTAGACTAATACTTAACTACCTTAAGAATTTAAAAGAAAAAATCATCACAGAATGCTGTTCAGCATCACAAACACTCATCAGCTACTTTGCCACATGGCATGTTTTCTGTCTTCTAGCATGTGTTGTGCTACCTCTAGATATCTGCAGTGAGGTGATTTTGGTCCAGCTGATTACTGATTGAGGCAGACATACAGAACTGTTTCCAAAATACCAAGTAGTCTAAGAAAAGATTTAGAGGATGGTTGCATTATTCCTGTCTTCGTTTATTCTCCTTTTTGATTTTCAAGCAAGGTGAAAATATAAGTTTTGTCTTTTCCATTGAATAGTACTCTAGGTCTACAAAGTTTGCTGAGTCTCCACACATTCTCCTAGAGTGTGAGCACTGATTTATTTACTACTACACTGTTGTGTCTTTAGCATTCACATTAAATCTTAATTAAATCTTTAACTGCTTCCTGTTCTGCTTGTAGAGCTTTAGAATGTTGGTATTAATGTGACTGGATTCACTGCAAATTACTAAAATGGACAAATGTTGGAATGACATACTTTGAAGAGCTTTCTCTCTCTGCACTTATGTTCAATTGATTCATGTGATAATCACTGCAAACAATTTAAGTTGCTTTTCCTTCACTTTCTAATTATCATAATTTTATCAAAGCATGTGAAACCATTTTAAATGCAAACTTTCACTACTTTTCATAACTTCCTTATGAATTCTGTGGTGGAAGTCAAAATTATTTTTAGAAGTAAGATAGGTGTGGAAAAGAAAGGGTACTTGGAAAAATACTTAACATGATTTACATATATTAAGATAAATCACATTTTTCTCATAGATTTTTTAGATCTAGATGTAGCTTTTGTGAAGTGGCTTGCTGTACCAGTTCTAACTCACTTCCTGCAGGCCTGAAATGGGCTGCTAACATTTGTTAAGGTAAGAGCACATTTGTCTTTTCCTTTCTTTTTTAACACGAGCTAACTTATAAACTCTCACATTTTTGCAAATAATCTAAATACATGAATACACGAGCACATATTTTACTACTCACAGATACAAAATCAAAATCCTGTATCCAGAAGGAAAACACAGATCCTGAACACATTAGTTGATTTAGATTACAATTAAATAATTTCAGTGCCAGATACAGCATGTCTAAGTTCATTAAGTAACAAAAGTATTATTTGAAACACAGTGTAGTACTTGGAAATTCTTTTAATTTGTCTAGACATTTCTAATAAATAAAATATATCACTCTGTGTTGAAATACACAGGGTTGAAATATGTTGTGGTATTCCTTAATGTTAGATGTGTAGGAACACACCAAAAAACATTTGAGGGGTTTAAAAAAAAATAAAAGGAAGTAAGAAGACATGTTGAAAAACAAACACAGACAAACCTGGAATTAGCAACGCATCTTACTACTGCTTTTTCTCTCGAAGAAAGAATTTAGTAAGGAAAAATGTCAGCGATGTAAAAAGGTCAGTGAAATCTGCCAATGAGGAGTAAAACAAAATCTCAAGGTGATGCTGACAGTGTAAACTGTATGTGACTGGAAATGTACAGGCTTGTTGTGAAATTCCTATGACATGTATTAAAGCTGTTATAGGTTTCCACGATACCAGAGAAGGACATCAGCATTTGTAGACCCACAAACTGAGAAATGGAGTAATGACTGCAGCTTATTCCAATTCACAGTTCTTCATCCTTGAAGTAGTTATGTTTATAAAGCACTGAAGTTTGCTTTTGTTGCTGATTTGCCTTCATTTTTTTCACTGGTCTTTCATTCCCTTTTTTCATCAGTTAAAGACTGCTAAAGAAGAAAAGATCAGACAGATGGAATTTTCCATAACCACTACAAAACTTCATCCCTCAGGACTCCAAAAAGCAGTCCAGGTAGTCTCAGAACTAATTGTAGTGCTTTTCTCTCTACAAAATTCTAAACACACCTGTAAGTTCACTTTGATTTGCACCATACAGACATTCAGAAGCCCTCTGACCCTATGAATGCATTTTCCTTTACTGTTACAGATGCTGTACCTCTAACAGTTTCTCTTAAGCCTTGAACATGAAAGCATTTTGTTCAGGCTGTGGTGTAAATTTCTGAAAAAGTATTTCATAACTCCATCATTTCCTCTGATAGAAATTGTTTCACAGGAGGCTTTGTATTTCTGTAATGAGTGTTCCAGAAGGTCATATTGGCTTTCAGCTCTAATGGAATTTTCTCAGGCTACCATTAGGTATTACAGTAGTTTTTCTTATCCAGCATTTTTATTTAATGGGGCACTGACCTGCACAGCTATCATATAAAATGTTACCACCAGATACCCATGTCCCAGCTCTGATAACATTAAATTTACAAGCTGTAAATTTAGTTCAAGGACATCACCTGTCAGATGTCAAGTAAAATAAAGAATACACAAAGACGCAAGAAAATAAAAACAGTTGTTTAAAAAAAAAAAAAAAAAAAGGAACACAGCACACTGCTATGGCTGTCAGTCTAGAAAATCAATCACTTTATTTCTTAAGCATCAAAGCAAAAATGACAAGTAATTAAAATTCCTGCTACATAACACTTCTTTCTTCTCTAAAGGACAAAAAAATCTTGGGAGCTGGTGTTCTACCAAAGGCAGTTTCAAAAAGAAAAGGTCAATAACTGCAATAATGTCAGTGGAGTTAATTCTTAAAGGCCAGAAGTGTTTATATTTAATTAGGAGATCTCATTAGCAGACACGTCTTGCAGTCTTACACTTTGCTTTGTAGGTATGTACTGCAAATGAGGAACCATGCTATTAAACTCAGTGGCACCCTCTCCACTTGCCACACTAGGTCTCAGATTCTTCTTTAAAGTGTTCTTTTCCTACGGTCTAGTGAGTCTTCATTCTGCTCTTAGATTAGTATATCTGCTCACCTAATAAGCCTCTTACTAGTATCACCAGTGAAGAAATAGTGACATTTAAATGAGGTATAATTTTGACAATCCAAGTAGGTGTATAATACTGACAAAGTTAAATACTAAATGAATTCCACTTGAAAAAAAAGAAATTTGATTTTGTAGGCTGACCTACTAAATGAGTGACTCCACATCTAAATTAATCAATGTGGTCATAACCACATCCTTTGGTTTAAAAAATATTTTTAAAACTTTGTTCATGGATCACATGATACTCTCATGTTTCACTCCAAAACAGTGCAGCAAATTTTAACAGTTTACTGATACTGAAATATAAGCATAAAGTCTGATTTACTTACAAAAGGATTGAACATACACTTTTTCCTTATAATTCTTAATCATTTGGGATGACATGCTTAGATGTGGATCTAGATGAGAACAGTGAGAAACTCACAAGCATCTACCTTAAACTTTCCAGTAAGTATATTTTAAAACAAGTTCATACATAGCACCCATCTGAGACTTGCTTCAAGCACTGTTCTACTGCTATAGGTATTGACAGAAAATAACGTAATAAATATAATAATTTATATAATAAATCACAGAATCACACAGAATCACAGAACGACCTGAGCTGGAAGGGACCTCAAGGATCATGTAGTTCCAACCCCCCTGCCTGCAGGGCCACCAAACATACACCTTTACTAGGTCAGGTTGCCCAGGGCCCCGTCCAACCTGGTCTTGAACGCCTCCAAGGACGGGGCATCCACAACCTCCCTGGGCAGCCTGTTCCAGGGCCTAACCACTCTCCTAGTAAAGAACTTCCCCCTAACATCCAACCTAAATCTTCCCTCTTTTAACTTAAAACCATTTCCCTGTGTCCTGCTATTGTCAGCCCTTTCGAAGAGTTTACTCCCCTCCTGGGAGTAAGTTCCCTTCAGGTATTGAAAGGCTGCAATGAGGTCACCCCGCAACCTTCTCTTCTCTAGGCTGAACAAGCCCAACTCCCTCAGCCTGTCCTCATAGGGGAGGTGCTCCAGCCCGCTGATCATTTTCGTGGCCCTCCTCTGGACCCTTTCCAAAATCTCCATATCTTTTTTGTACTGAGGGCTCCACACCTGGACACAGTACTCCAGATGGGGCCTCACAAGAGCAGAGTAGAGAGGGGCAATCACCTCCCTATCCCTGCTGACCACCCCTCTCCTGATGGAGCCCAGGATCCCATTTGCTTTCCGGGCTGCCAGAGCGCACTGCTGGCTCATGTTGAGTCTTTCGTCCATCAGGACCCCCAGGTCCTTCTCTGCCAAGCTGCTCTCAAGGACCACTCCTTATAATGATGTATTATAAATATAATGATAATAAAATAATAATAAATACATATATATCCAAAAATAATATTCTGAAGGCAATAGGACTTATTTCAGAATTCAGACTTCAATCTGATAAGCAACACCATTTCTCAAGACTATTTATCAAATAAAAGTATAGATAACCCCACCACCAAGTCTATGGATATGTAAGGAAAACTCAGCTGACACTTTGAGCTTTGCATCACTAAATTTAATAGTGATGGATAAGATATGTTATCCCAGTAATGTTTGAGAAATTCACATCAAATTGCAGTTCTGAATGTTGAAATTGTGGGTCTCACCATACTTCTTATTTAGGGGAGATAGGAAAATGTACTAAAAGCAGTTATAAAGTAACTTGTTGTGTTTTATTTAGGAAAAGCCTACTTGGAAATGTGCAGTGAAGTAACTGTCAAAATTAATTGCTTTTGTATCCAAGGATAAACCATATGCCCTCCTGCACAGCAGTGAAATCAGATTAGTTACTGCAGAAAAAAGAAGAGAGATATTATTTTTTTTTCCCCCCAAAGTGCTGTCTTGTATGCAGAGCCAATTTAATGTGGCAGCACAGAAAACTATCTTTTCTGATTACTCTGTTCTGTATCCTTCTGTATGGTAAGCCACAAACCAAATAGCAGCCTGTAATGAAGATATTCCAACAAACAGAAGCTCCTTCCCAGTCCCCCAGAGGTTACATTCAAAATTTCAATGACAGAAAGAGGGAGCTTCCATGATCCTCCAGGGGTGCCTTTGAGAGGTACACCTTTGTACAGCTGCAAGTTCTGGTTGGGTAGGTACTGCTTCCAAACTGCTTGGTCTGGAAGTATGAGACTCCAGCCATTAGAATTCAGGAAGACATAGATCTTTCACTAATCCTGTTTTTACTTATTTTTGTTTGTTTTCTTGTTTGTTTGGTTGTTGTTGTTTGTTTTTCTGATAACAAGTAAGGACAACAGGAACAGACAGAGAATTTGGAAACTGTTTCCTGCACGGTCAGAGAAAGACACATTCAGCTGACCAAGAAAAATGCCTTGATTACTCTACATATCACCCTTAAGGAACCACAGGCTCTTAATATTTACATAGCAGATCTTAACAGGTATAAAATATTTGGCAGTTCCAAAGACAAATTCATTGTTTGTCTGATAAATTAAGTTATACTCTGTTGTCACTGCAGAGTGATAACTACCAGAACATTTCCTGGTTTTATAAGCTTCTTAAAACAAAAGCAGAACATATGCCTACTGACATTTCTAATAACTTCTGTGTAAGTTGATGAAGACAAACTTGTGTGTGGCTTTGTTTCTTTTATTCCACTGTCTCCTTAGGTAGGTTTTACTGTCATTATTTTTGTTTTGATTTTGATAAGTTCTCACATGTATGGTGTATCCTGAGTACACTCCTGATTCATAAAAACTAAGTCCAGCTATAGGAGAAGCTGTTCCTGTCAGTAATGAAATAAGTTACAGAACTGATGGGGAAAACTGTAATAGTATGCAAATATGAACACCTGTATTAAGAATTTTGAAGAACATCCACAATTTTTATCTTATATATATCTCATTAACATGTCAGGTTTTCTTCAATCAAATGCTGTAGACCATTCCTTTGAAATTTCCACCATCATTGTGGAGCATTAGCTTGTTTACTCTTAAATATTTATTACAATTTATAGCAATCTTTTCTGAGGGCAGGAAGTACATCTTCTAAAGAAGCAGATTTACATTCTCATTTGTATGTGCTGGGTTTGCAATAAAATATGTTTTTTCCCCTAGTCTGGGTATATGAAATACTGTGAAGTTGCACATGGGATTAAGAAACTTGGACAACACTACTGGTAATACTAGGAGCTTGGAGGATTTATGATAAGATTAAGAACTCTATATGAGTTTATATTGTTCATCCTCTATTTCAACTTTATAGATGCCAGTCGTACTGGTCTTTCTCTAAGAAAACTGCCTGAGTGCTTGCAGAACCAAAGAAACAGTTTAGTGATAAATATTATGCTGTTGTATTTCTGAGGCCTTGCTTACTTCATTAACTTCATTATTATAGTTCTTAAATAAGGAGCCAGTCCCCACTTTTTAGAGAGCTTTGAGGGGTCTGATGATATTGCCTGGAAGGACAGAAAACCATGTGACTCTCATGGACTCCTTATTTTTATTTGTTTATTTTAATTTCAATTACGGTTCCTTTCACTGAAGAGTTAGCAGTGTTTGAAGATTTCACACAATGTTTGTTCAGGTTTATTTCAGGTCTGTGGGGAAGGGTTTATGAAATTTTTCTGGAGTAATGTATTGCTTAATGTAGAAAAAAGAACATTTCATCAAATCTTGGCAATGCCATTTTACAGATATTTCTAAAGTAATAAATCTAGTCCAGTAAGAGACAACAACAAAATCTCCCCTGCACTGAGGTAACTTCATGCCTGTGGCTGAGCTTCAGCTTTGGTTTATTTTGATTTATACATGAATTTTATTTCTTTAGTAAAAGAATAAAGAAGGGGAAAAGATTAGATCATTATATTGAACCTTTTGCTAGGAATTAATATAATATTTTTATTTAAAAAAATAATCACTTTTGAAGTACTCCTGTTTGGGGGCAGTTGTCCTTCTGTTTGTGTTTTTAGCTTTATGAAAATATCAAACAATCAGGTAGTTCAGTTACTCAGAGGTTGGACTGGGTTCATCTAAAAAGTGGAAGGACAACTTTAATTTTAGTTCTTCAGCTACAAAAGCACTATCATGATAGAAATATCTGCCTACTTAATCAGTGTGCAAATACTGCTGACAGCAATGCTGACAGCTTCTTAAGTGCTTTCCCTGCTTCCCAGAAGCAAATACAATGGTCCCAAGTTGGAAGGAACTAGACTTGAGAAAACAAATAATGAAGCTATATATCAGTTTCACGTACTGAGCTTAAATCACTGCTCTTCAGCTGTGGTAAAAGAGAAGTTTTTATGACAAAACAGTGAAAAGTGTTCCTCTGATCCACTTATTTTTTCTGCTATCCATTCAAAGTTACTTTGAACTTTCTGAAACAAAAACAAAAACAAAGAAAAAAAGCTAAAATTAAAAGACCTCATTGATAAAATGTATCATAGATAACATTTAAAATTTGAAAATATTAGTGAGAAACCTGAAGTAACTGCACTTGTTTTACCATATTAACTTTCCTTCTTTTTCCATTCTTGTGTTCAACCTGTTGACCTCACAGTGCCTCCAAACACATCTGTACTGTTCACAATGGCACAGCAGAATTTGTAGAAGTGGAAAGAAAAAGTCACCTGTACACATCTTTTTGCTGAAAATCTGAGAATATACCAACTAATTGACAGCATTCACCACCATTTCTCAGAGGGGAATATGAAATGGAACGACCCACTGATAACCTCAATCATCAGAGCTGACAGATTTAGTTGTTCTGTTTCAAATGCTGCTGTATGTGCATTCACTGAAGCACAGGCTGACAGTCACCAACTGAAATATGTCTCCATTACATACAGTTTCTTTTATTCATACATTGTTAGTATTCATTTTAAATTTTCAGAACAAAAACAGTCTCTGAAATACTTTTCCAAGGTTCCAGCAGAATTCCTAACATCTCGTTCTCTTTCAGGTCTTCTGAAGATGGTGTTACTGCTCACATCAAGTCAAGCAGCACTCATCTCTCTCATTCAATTTTGCACAGTCACTCCTGTAACACTTATTTAACAGTTCATTTATATTCAATACATGTTAATAAGTGATCAAATTGAGAAAGGGAAAATAGAAGTCCTTCTGACATGCTTTGATACAAACCTCTAAACTCTTCTCCTTCCCCAACTTTCTCATACTTTATGTTAATCTGTCAAATTTGGTTGGTTTATCTAGAAATCCCCTGAAGATGATCAAAACTATTCTTAACATTCCTGACTGTCTGTGTATGCTAGAAATCTATCCAAAGCAGAGTAACCCTGAGCTTTGCCACATAAATCCTTAAGAAGCTCAGCACATTTCATTCCACACCTGCAAAAGAGCAATGTTGCTACGCCACACAACAAGAAGACCCATAGCTTGGGACTTGAAATCTGTGGGCCAAGAAAAGCTTATTATGTTCAGGAGTGAACACTGCATGTGATAAAGTGCTTAATCTTCCTCTTTAACAGCCTGTGCTAGTTTTCAGAAAAAAATCGACACATCATGGAAAACACTACAGAAAAGATGTTGTTTGTGCCCATAATGTTTTACATGGACAGTGTCACACATTCTTGAGCAAGATCTACATTATCTGCAGAGATGCTCCCTCAGGAGAGTATTCCTTTGCTCTCGTGTCTGCATGGAAACTTGGGGACAGTACTGTAGTGCTTCCAGAGGCTTTATGGGAGGCTTTAAATACTTCAATTCTGGAGCTGCAAAACCCATGCTAAACAATTATTTTTTTGCAAATGGTATTTACTTAATCTTCCTTCATAAACCTTGTATATATTTTTTGCATGTATATGAATATATTAGTAGTACCCAATAATCTCCATGAAACCCTTACATAATGTAATAGAAATAAACCAGAATACCCAGTGGTAAGTTTCACTCATGCTGTCATGAAATAGGGCATTGTCACAGTTACTCCCCAGCTGCGGAGTAAATAGTTGGAGGTATGTCACAGTTCTAAAGAAAGGGAAACAGTGGTTAGGATGCTTTGGTAGCCAATCATAGACAGTTTAGGATAATGCAACCACAGTGTAATCTGTTGGGTCCACTATTAACCACCTCAACACCTAAAAAATCCCAGCACCATTACAGTTATCTTTTCCTAACTGAACCCATAAAATGAAGCTGCTGTTTTGCTTCATCTCTGGTGAATGAAACAATGCTTGAGTTTTAGGGAGCCATACTTGCAATATTTTATTCTAGTCTGGAAACTGCACTTTTCTAGAACAGTTTGCTTGTAGTTTGGCTTTGAAACCTACTCTACAGAATCTCTGTGGATATTTCCCGTGTACTTCTTAGTTCCATGCAGTCTGCTAGCCCACACTTGTCTGTTCACAAGTTTTTCTTACAACAAAAGTAAACAAGAAGTTGCAATGATCTTAACTTTCCCAGTGCATTGACTGTGAACCTCTCTTTGCTTTTCTTCTGTAACTAGGGATAAACGTCCACATAGTCTTGATGCAGAAAATAAGGACACTTGTTTTCACTGTTGAAATCTTGCATTTTGGCACACTTTTTAACAATGAAAAAGGAAAAGATAAAAGAAAAAGAAAGAGAAAAAGAAAAAGATAAAGAAAAAGAAAAAGATAAAGGAAAAGAAAAAGAAAAAGAAGAGAAGAAAAAGAAAAGAAAAGAAAAGAAAAAAGAAAAAGAAAAAGAAAAAGAAGAAAGAAAAGAAAGAAAAAAGAAAGAGGAAAAAGAAAGAAAGAGGAAGAAGTAAAGAAAAAGAAAAGAAATAGAAAAAGAAAAAGAAAAAGAAAAAGAAAAAGAAAAAGAAAAAGAAAAAGAAAAAATCAAATGTTGAGGCAGTTTCAAAAGTAATCTCTCCAATTTTATTAGAGACCAGAGTGCTAGCCGGTCCTGATGTCTGAGAGCATGTGATGAAAAATGTTGCCTTTTTAAAACTTATATTGGTAACATCTGCAATAGCAGCCCCTGATGGAAAATAACATTACTAAAATGGCCACTTGTTTGAATTTTTTTCACTTCTGTTATAAAAGTATTTAAGCGCATTCAGTATGGATGAGACTACTACATCACATCACAAATGAGAACCAATACACACACATGCAGATTATCTTCTCTGATATCCAATATGAAGTGTCTTTGCGTTGAGGGGAAAAATAATAATAATAATAATAATAATAATAATAATAATAATAATAAAAGGCAAAATTAAAACTATGGAATCTTTTCTAGGTCAAGGATTTGGGGGAATTTCAAGAAAAAAGAGCTTGAAACACAACTGACAATTGGAGGTATGAAAGAAGACAGACCTTAGGTAAGCCTGAACAAGTTACATTACCATATGTGAGCTCTAATACTGCCTCTAGTAAAAACTTGTGGATTTATGTTTCCCTTGACTGCACTTTTTTACTTCCTTGACTGGAAAGTAGCTTACCATCAAGATGGTAATGTTCATATAAAACTACTCTGAGAAAGCAGAAATAATCCTAAAAGCAAACAAGAAAGCATCATTCCTAATAACAAAAAGGAGCTCTGCACAGTTACATTTCCATTTTGTTTCTCTTGCAAATCAAAGTTCTCATTCTTCTAATGAAAACCACACCCTAGTTTATGGGAGGCTGATTACAGTCTGCTTTCTCATAACATGTGGCCAGCATCTGCCTGAGAAAATAATGACTAAAGAACATTTTTTGGTGTCAATCTTTAAACAAGCCTGTCATCTCAATCTGTGCCTGCCAAACAGAGAATAACCTTATGTAACCTTGAGGATATGAAAAAAATGATTGTGCCAGGTATTACTCTGTAATCTTCAAATGCAATTTTTCTTTGCACAAATCTCCAAAAGTTTTCTCTATACTCTGATAAAAAATAGATATTGTACATGCTCTAGCAAACAGAAAAGACAGTGTGTGTTGAAATCATACAATGTCAATCCCTCATTAAGTCGCAGAATTACATTTTAGAAATATTTAATACAAATAATATAGAGTCTTTAATAGGCAGAGCTGTAGATCCTAATTTGAACAAATTATTTCGTGTTTTATCACTGATAGCATAGCATGTGTCAGCTAAATGATCTCTCACTAAATTTTAGAGAAGAATGAAAACAGAAAGTTAAAAGCAGCAGTACATCTAAATAACTAAACTTCATGGATGCAACTTTAAAAAGGCAAGTAATTTTAAAAATACTGGCTAAGAGAGAAACAATAGGAGAATGTCTTCCATTTTGAATTAAATTCCATGAAATTAAGGGGCTAGGTTGGGTGAAAAATGATTCTAAGGTGGTGAACCTGCAATAAATACTTCTAAGAAGTTATGAATTCCTTCACTAACTGTACATAGTCTTAATTTTCATCTACAATGGACAGAAGCTATAACAAACTCCTTCATCTCAAACAAACCATATTTCTTTAATGTCTGTCATCATTTGAAACTAAGCAACATGGGGCTTTAGAAACAGGCTTTGTGGGGCTTTTATTCTGTAGGACTTGTATTTCAGTAACCCATTGTTTGAATGAAAACTGTTTCCAAAAAGACCCATAACCTCAACCACGGAACTAAATGTGGTGCTTTCCAAGTCAACAACAGAAATTCCAGTGGATGTTTCCAAGGCTGCATATCATGGAAGGATATGGTTTTCAAGTGGCTGAAATGACCACATCTCTTTCCAAAATACCTTGTATGTATTTCTTTTATATCAATTGCCCTCCTCACTTGGCGGATTACCATTGATAATGTGCACTCTGTCACCAAAGTAATAATTCCAGAAGGAGAAGAGACATCATATCAACCACAACAAGAAAACAAAACTAGCCGGCAGTAAGGAGAATAAACTTCCCCATCTACCTTGAAACAAACAGATATGAATTCCTTCAGATCCACAACACTGTTCGGTACTTCTGTCTATGACGCTAAGTTTAGGAAAAGAACATTTTTTGCCATTAAAAATAAAATTAACATTAAGTATAAACATCTTTTAAAACAAGGATATTCTGACTATTGGTGACAGAATATCGTGACATACATTGCAGTTCCTACCATTTGATCTAAATGGTTCTAAAGGAGAAAATAGGAATAAGACAAGACGTCAAGATGATGTCTGAATCCTACAAGAAAGTTCCTCTTAGATTAGGTTATTTGGCTCAAACAATGCCAAAATTTGTGAGTTTACGCACAGATTTCATGATTGGACTTGATAATCTTAGGGGCATTTTGCAACGTTGATGATTCTATGACATTTTTTATCTCTTCACTGAATAGCCCATGAGACTGCATTTCATTCTGACAGATTCCTTGCATCTCAAGCAGAGAAGATCCCATCCCTCCACACTTTCCTGGTGAACACTTGGAAGTTTCATCACAGAAGATTAATCACTCAGGTTTTCTGTAGTGTCTGAATTTAATCCACTGTCTGCACATACAGTCACAGTAGTCTAATACTCCTCTAAGCCTTTGGTGGCTTCATAGCTTTAAGAATGCTCCATAAACAAAGCTAGCATTCTGATGTATCGGGAGCACAAAAGGAACACACATAACTAGCATGATAATAAAAATGCTGCTCAGAAAATAAGTGTCCTTAGAATTTATAAAAACATATACAAAAACAGGCCTCCAAACATGCTTGTAAGATGCCATGTTTTGCTAATGACACATGACTGAATTTTCTGGAGGTCTGACTATTCTGGTCACAGTTCCTTCAGTACAAAGTTGCAGTGATGTATAATACCACTGTACTGCATGCAGGCATAAGGAATTTGTGTGATTTGTAGCTCTAAAAAAACTAAACACAAAAACCTCAGAAAAAAACTAAACACAAACACCTGCAGACTGGGAGGCTGGAGACATGCTTTGACATGGGTCTTTGAAGTAAGTTTTTTGCTTTTGAAGTAAATTTGAGGACATACACAAAGTGTCTGTGTTCACAATATTAGCAATGTAATATTCAGCCTCAGACTGGATACCTACTTTGCTCATTGGAAGCAAGATCAAGTCTTCAGTTCATGGAAAGAACGTGTGTTTCAATGGACTTGGAACAATTAGAGGCTAGTACTTAGAATACAGAAACATTGTGGATGCTTATAATTCCAATACAAGACTCAAAACTCCAGAAAAAAAATCTACAACTTTTGAATGAATGGGAATAATAATAATAATAATAATAATAATAATAATAATAATAATAATAATAATAATAATAAAAAATAATAATAACTGAGAAAAACAAAACAAAACGTCCATTAAGGTAAAAAACATTACTGAGGGTACATTCAGTTCCCTCATGCAGGTCATCAATGAAGATTTTAAACAAGATGGGCCCTAGAACTGACTCCTGGGGGACACCACTTGTAATGGGTTGCCAGCCAGACTCCATTAGCCACTACCCTCTGGGCATGAGCCAGTTCCTTACCTAAAGAAGGGTATACCTGTCTAGGCCACAGGCAGACAGTTTCCTCAGGAGAATGTCTTTAGAGTAAAAAACTTACCTTTTCCCAGAACATCCCTCATTCACAAATCTTTACTTTCTGCATTCATTTGGCTTTTCTCCTAGCAACGTATTTCCTTCTCCCTCCACTCTTTTTCATCTGCTTATAGTTTATAAACTGAACACATTCAACTCACATAACACAAAAATAAAGTAAGTCACATAAAATATCAATTATTTCATTTTATTGAAAACCAAATGGTTCATTAACACACAAATAAATGGGAAAGAAAAAGCAAGAACATGACTAATGAGTGAGGCTGATTCAAGTTGATTTCAACACTACCTATGAATTTCTTAAGTATCAACAGATAGGCTGAGAAACCTTGCTGGTGCTTAGAATTTCTTGCTGATGAATATTTATCACCATTTAAAAATAAAATTTTTTACTACTGTCCTTCTCTGGCAAACAGGTGCTATGGGGAAAAAAATAATCAGCAAGAACAAAGTTTCCTGCACACTTCTGATAGCACACAACATTCTTCAATTTCCTTCTGCCAAAACATTCTCAGTTAGTTTCTGCAATTTTATGAGAGTGTTTAATACTTTCTCCACTCTTGTGGATTTCATTCTAAGCTGAGTAGGGAACAGAGAGCACCAGCTCTAAAATAAACATCGTTGCCTTACTATCTACAGAACTGCTTGACCAATGAATAAATTCTATATTTTTTCTGATAGGAAAACATCTGAAAATGATTCAGCCAGTTCTTATGGTGCACTAGGGACTGGAGAGGAATCCTTTTCAGTCTTACTGGAGCCAAAGCCTGGCAGATCCCTTTTGCTCCACAATAGGCATCTATAAAATCAGTGAGGCAGCCTGATGACACATTGTAGAGTAAGGTGTGTTGTTACAGTGGGAACTAGAAGTAGTACTGCAGTCATTAGCCCAAATCAAAGGGCTAACTAATTCAAATCTATCACGTAATGTAAAATGAAGTTGTTGCCCTTTGACTGTACCCTGCATTCTGCTTTCTTGTAATCCCATCTCTACTGCTCTCCTCTCATTACTGTCCTGACCAACACACTTGTTACTTGAGAGAAGAGGATGACTTATGAAGAAAACCTAAAGGAAAGTGACATTTCACATTGTTTCAGCAATTCCTTATTCTTGTTTGTCCTTTTGCCCTTCTGCATTTTCATCCTTTAGACTGGTGTAAAAAAATACGGCAGGGAGAATAATAGCATGTGAGGAGGAGGTTATTTGCTGATGGTAATGCTGCTCAGCTTTCTGTACATCTCCAGGTTTCATGGGCAGCAAATGGCTGCCTTTCAGCAGCTTCGGTGAGCAGCAGACTTCTGTGGATAGCTGAAGCACTAGCAGTTTAACCAAAGTGCAGAGGAAATGGCAGCAACCACATGCAGCACTGTGATCTGAGCACAGCAAGTGCAGATGGAGATCACCCTGTGTTTATGCAAAGCAATTAACCAAGGTCATGAGACTAATAAATGAACAACAGGATGCCCAAATTTCAGCAAATAAACTACGAGGAAATGCTGCCCACCTTAACAGTGAGTTACCAGCTTCATTTTCAACATTTCTGTACATACAATCATGGATTATCCCAGACTGATCATTAGCATTACAACCTTTAAGAAGTTGACCATATTTTAAGGAGTAGTTTGGCACTTAGCAGTTATTTAGAAATTCAGACATTGTCAGAAGGTTCCTCCAAATATCTGGTTCTGTAGTAAGTCATTCAGGAGAACACACACACAGACACAGCAAAGAAGCCTTCAGAAGGACCCCCAAAAAATCTGCTCTCAGCTCTGTAACAACAAAGCCTAAGAAACAGGAGCTTTTAGAACATTATTGCATTTTATTCCTTTCTTGCTGGGCTTAAGATCACAGCCTGAAATGATGACTGAGTGCCAAATGAAGGGGTATGGCTGGTCTGGGAAGCACAGGTGCCAACAACTTACCTGTGCTCCCCATTACTGAGCTCATTTAAGGGCTACCCTCCAAAGGGAGAATTAAGTGGCCTGGTTGAAGGCCACTTCCTGAGTAGGAGTTTTCCATAACCAGGGACCCTAATCACTAGCTGAGTCAATCAACCTTTTTCCTGTATGTGGCTACTGGTATTTCTAATAATACCTAATACTTTGCCTGGTGTTATGAATAACTTTTCAGAAGTTTTGCTGATTTGCAGGACAAACACTGGAAAATAATAAGAATCCTGTTCAGTGTGCTTTGTAACCAACATGGACATAATTAAGGACGTGATTTCATAAATGTGGGCTGGGAAGGTGCTAGCTATTCTGAGAGGAAAAACATGAGATAGATAAGATTGCAAAAAGTCTTTGGAAATTTCCTTATGAAGGCCTGGATCTGAAAGTATTTTTGACTTTAAAACGTTTTGTGCACATCCATATTAGGCATGGGTCCTCCGGCTGCTGTGGAACTCTGTTCCCAATGTGCAGACACCATTCATAAGCTAACAGTGACATGAACTTCCTTTGTTCTGCACTGGGCTGAGTAAAAGCATGCTAAAGTCAGCTGCGAGCAGCTGGCTTGGCTCCAGTGTTCCTTCCCCATTCCTCTTTCCTGCCATTGAATTATTGCCAAGTTCATCTTTTTAGCGTGTCATCAATCCTTCATTCCACTGGCCTGTTCTATCCTGAGAAGCAGTCAGCCCCAGTTTTTCCCATCGGCCTCCACACATTCCCAAGTTTCTCCAGGCTTTTTCAGCTGCAAATAACATACCGAAGAAGGATCCTGAAAACAGCCATCTCTGAGATTGTCATTCACATAAATGAAAACATCTAAGGCAATGAACTCCCGTCAAGTTCTCTGAGCCATAGCACTCAAACCAAGTGGGAGACTTGGAAGTTTCTCATAAATTTTGTTCTAGAGCAATGGCTGGAGAAGGGAGAGGATAAAAGCTTTAAGAGAGGAGCTTACAGAAAGGCAAGTGAAAGGGAATCTCTGATGGCTGAATACTAATTTGGGAGTGCTTCTATTTTAAAATTAAAAGTACTGGAAGGCTAGGCCTTTCTCTGTGACAAAAGTGTTCGTGATCCCTTTTCCTTTTTTTTTTTTTTTAAAGCAAGGGTTTATGTAAATGTGAAAGATTGAAATTGTGGTGCAAGTTCTGTGTTCTCGGGGGAGGTGAACAACATAATCCCTTATCAGTAAGGACTGACTTCCTGTCTTGGAACTCCTTCCCAGCTCCAGGCCAGTACACCCACATCTTCTTAAGTAGAACAGCAGCTATTGTTTGGACCCAAGGGCTATCCAGGTTGCAGACAGAGAAAGGCATATCCCAACATTTGGTCAGTACTGCTGTCTGAGAGTCATTTGCCATATTCTGCAGAGGAAAGGGCAGCAAGCCAAAGGACAGCAGCCTGGATTTGGCCTGTAATTCACATGGATTATGGGTACAGCAATGATAATTTATTTGATATTGATTTCTGCACCAACATCATTGATGCCTTAGCTTTATTTTTCAGATGGTGAGACAATACTGTTGAGCTGATGAGAATTCTTATCTGGCAAGATTCACATACAAGGTAATTTTAAAGAGGAAGAGAGCAGATTTCTTGGAATTTTTCAGTTCTGTCTCCCCCCATGGAAGGAACTTGTGGCGTAACAGGATTATGGATGCCAGCCAGAGACTTCAATGAAGCAAAGAACATCCTTCTATCAGTAAACTTCCTCATCTAACAGATGTTCAAACTCCTACTGAGTTGATGAAAGCCACACACAAAACAATATTTTTACTTTTTTAAGCACAAGAGTAGATGTCAAGACAATACTTTCCTTACAGCATCCTCATTATCTAGAAGCTATTTGCTGTTTGACTTCAACTATTAAGCTGTTATAATAAAATGTTATTAATGAGGTTTTAATTCTTCAGGTTTTTTTTTCCTAGTTCTTTGAACAGAATTTAATTTCACCAGTAACTTCTGCTCAGTACATAAGAATATGGAAGTGGCTTCAAGCATTCCATTTCTTCCAGCATCATCAAATTTTTGGTCAAAACTGTCAGGGTCATGTTCCTGTAATGCAAAGGAATCCATTCCTCTCAATGGCCTCTCCTCATACACAACTTTTAGGGTTCCCTATTGAGTTCTCTCTATTCATCATCCACATTCTAAATAATTTTTATCTTGCAAGTGCACTAAAAACAGAAATGTAGGGACATTAACACTCCTATTAAGAGTTTTAAAATTCTGATTTCCTAATTTTTCATTTAAAAAGCAGTCTATGGTGTGTTTCTGACCATCATGGAAGATAGTCTCTTCTTTCCAGGAGAAGCTGAACAGCCATTTTTTTCTGATGCCACTTGCTTGTGGGAAAGGAGGAAGGAACAGGCATATGAGTCCTTTTTGGCTTAGGTCAGGCCACACCAATCTGGTCAGTGTCAGCCTGTGAAGTAGGAGGAGGGAAGGGTGTGAGTCACAGAAGTCAGGAATCTGCTTCCAGCACCAAAAACAACACCTGTGGGCTTATAACCAGTCTTTTAAGCATCCTGCTTTTGGGGTGGGATAACACTGAGGCTTTCCTATATGAAATTGCTTTGTACTACTGATAATTCTTCAGGTTCTTAGTAACAAACTTTACTTTTTAAGTATTTGCTCTGACACCAGCCATGGAAAAGAGAGGTGTAACAGCACATGAGACATTGCCTATAACATCAAGCAGCTCCAAGGCTCTGTGGGACTCAGATTGGAACTTCTGCTGAATGACAAACAGGGACACCTCTGCTGCTGTCCACTGAGGGATGAATCATTTTCATTCACAAGTATTTCTAGATTTTGATTATTGTATGACAAACCAAGTGTTAAGATTTGACATGTTGACATTTGACATTTAGGAAACACTTCTTTACAGAAAAGGTAGTTAAACACTGGAATAGGTTTCGCAGGGAGGTGGTCAAGTCACCATCCCTGGATGTGTTTAAGAGCTGTTTGGATGTGGTGCTCAGAGATATGATTTAGAAGAAGGTTGTTAGAATTAGGGTACTATGGTTAGGCTGAGGTTGGACTTGCTGATCTTTGAGGTCTTTCCAACCTGAGTAATTCTATGAGTCTATGAGATCATCTGCAGAGTGTCTGGATGATTACAACAAAATAGCCGTAATACACTGATTAGAAAATTCTGTACCAAGCTGGTTATGAAATCCTGTGCTATGTTAATTACAAAATTCTCTCATGTACATTAATTACAAGACAGCATGAGCATATAGCCTGCATCCTATAACTACAGCTGAGCAGTGTCCCCATCCTGCCCTGGCCACAGAAGAAGAATTGGTGCTGCATTTTGGTAAAACAGGTGGAGAATGTAACCCCCTAGCTAATATTCTAAACTGCTGAGGCTGCGTCGAGATGGCACAAGGAGAGTATAGGAATGGAGAACTTCTTGGAACAAAGTCTTTTTGATATTTCACCTTAGCTGCAGATACTGAAAGAGTTAGGAGCAATGTAAGTGTTATCAATATAGCATTTCTCTTAAAATTGATTCTGATCTTGTCAAAGAGCAGTCTTCACACAGGAGAAGTCTAGGTGCTAAAAGAAAGTAGGCTGTTATGTTATTGCATCACGCTTCCATATGTCTGGACGGCATGTGATAGATGATGAACATGACTGAAAAAGTAAAGATTATTCCTCTGGTGCCTTAAAAAATGTGTTAAAAAATAAAAATAAAAAATAAAAAACAAAAAAATAAAAAATAAAAATTAAAAATAATGTTTCAAAAGAAAAATACAGTCCATTTTCTTTTCTGTGGAATGATTGCTAAGCTTTGCAGGAGAATTTCTTCAAAGAAAATAATTTCCATGTTTTGAAAGTCAATTTATTAATTGTGCTTTTAAGATTTTATAAAACAAATACTTAGTGATCAAATACACGTTTCCAGCTTATGGCTTAATTAAATCAAAATTATTTGTAATCTTACAGAGACACAAAGGAGTAAAACTAGCTCCTTAGCGTTTAGAAAGGTCATTCTTTTTTCCTCTGATTAAAACTCATAATGAAATTACAGCAGCTATGTTTTTCATCAAGGAAGTGGTTAAATTACTAATTTTATATAAATATATTACATGCTAGTTCAATAAATTAGAAAGAACAAGAATAACCTAGTTAAAATGCAATTCAGAGGAAACTGCAGGCGGATGGCTATTTACATGAGAAAGCACAGAGTAAATTAAGCTCATAAATTATTCACAGCTAACCAGCAAATTTTAAGGGACCAAATATTTTTAGAAATTAAATGAGGTCTGCTGGTAGAGTGATTGAATTTCTCCATTCAGAAGGAATAGAAAAATTCATTTCCAATCTCCTAATGAATCTCATTTCTGCATCTTGTCAAAATTAGATTTTAAAGGAATCAGTGACAAATCACAGCATCACCATTTCCAGCATTCACTGTTCTTTTACAGTTCCCACATTCCAAGGCAGAAAATACAAGATTGTTATTATTATTATTACTATTTACTACAACTTTTGTTTCATTTTGTGGCTAGTATTCCATTTTTCGATGTAAATTAATCTAATTAAGTGGATTTGGGACATTTCAAAACTCAAGCTCTTTTCTTACAGCCTTGGAAAAGTGCTGATTGTGAAGTCAGAACTGCTTTCAGAAGAGAAGCCTGTTAGGTGCGTCAGGACACCTTAGCTCTTTGGTAACAAGCTGTATCTTTGGTCTTTCTCTGTTCTGGATCTGGAACAGCTTCTGCTATGCTATTGTAATGTTCCTAGTTTAGGCATTATTTTAAAGCATAGTAGGGCTATTCACCTCCAGAATTCTTCTTTCTCATCTCATTGTGAGATTGTTTTTTGCTTCAAAAGCAGAAAGCCTAGAAATTGTTTCCACTCCTTTCAGCTAGGCTAGGTTTCTTTTTTCTTCTGCCCCAGCAAAGCAATGATGTAATCTTTATTTTTCCATATTTACTCCCAAGGCTTTATTACATTGAATCCAATGACTAACACTGCAGTTGCCTACAAGGAATCATCACCAGAACCTTTATTCTCTTCCTCCCCACCTTGTTTCCTTTAAAACCTTTCCTTCTTCGTGCACACACAGTTTACATAATCTCAGTTTTAGATGGCTGTTTAACACTGAGAAATATCTAAAAGGGAGATGATTTCACCTGCCTCTTCATTGCTTGACCCCTGTAGGTGGAGAGTTTTGTGAAATCAGTGAAGTGTTACACATATGAAGGTACATGAAGCATATAATCCATCATGGAAGTGAAACATGGTCTGAAAAGGCTTTGCCATTTGGAGTCATCTCACAGCACTAGTCGTTTAGTCCTGTGCAGACACAGTTTTATTTGACCATAACATAGGAATATACCATTTACAGTTACCTCATTTCACATTTTTCTTCTCTTTCTCTTAATAGTTAAAGAGTGGACAGACAAAAATAATTTCACATCTCCCACATCAGATAAGTCCGGGCACCCAACAACAAAAACAACAAATTTTACAAGCTTCAGAAGTTTTATGTGAAAATACCTTAACAATGCATGCGTATTATCTACACATATGAATTTTATTTACACATTTGCAGAGTGTTCTGACTTAAAATCATAATTCTTATATAGTCCAATGGAAAATTCAAATTTTGTGCACAAGTTAAATGCAAAATTGTGAAAAGGGTGGGCTTCATCTTTGCTTGATTATGTTTAAAAATAATTTTAAACAAGGCTCCTTGGCAGCATCTTCCCTTACTCCTATGCAGAATTTAAGAGGCTTTCCTATTTGTCAATGTTTGCTGCATTCAAACAGGAGTTTCCAAGGGACAAAACATACAGTACACGTCAAGACACTGAAGTCACCTTGATTGTGCAAAGCCTTCAAAAAATAACTCACCTGACTGCCCAATCCATGAATGATTAGTGATCAACTATTGTTATGTAAAATAACAAGTTCAATCTCATAAACAAGTAAAGTGTGGCAATGAAATGCTGCAGAGTGTCTTCTGGTAATCTATGCCAATAAGTGCTTTGGAGCCAACATTTACTCTTGAGATCCCCAGCAGGATAGGAATAGCAAACTTGGTAAATTCACAGTCCTACAACAGTGGGTTTCTACAGGACTGTGCAGATCATAAGATGCATTGTGTTCCACAGAACTCTCACAGAAAGATGTCATGATTCAGTAGATATTATTCCAACTTTTCATTTTTAAATTGATAAAAGTTTGATTTTAAAGGACTCTATTTGCAATATCCCAAATATAAATGAATTTATTCCCTTCCACGGATGAAAAAAATGTGCTGATGCTGCCTTAAAGCACTTGACTTTCCCCTGTACCATCCGTTCTTTCAGAATGTGGAATGGGAATTTTTCTTCAGAGGGCATCATTTTATCAGTAATGATCTCAGCCTTGGATGGATCACAGCATGTATTTTCAGTTCTCAAAAATGTTCACATAACCTCTGTGAAGTGATGACATCTGGGTTACAAGGCAGGATGGGATACAAAAATACTTTCAGCTTCTACTCACTGTGTTGAAAACGTTATAAGCTGTATTTCACAAAGCCATCTTCACCTCCTCTCTCTTATTATGCCCATCTCTGGCCCATCATAAATCACACTTCTCCTACTCCCCACTTGACAATCCCTATGCTCACTTTCCTGAGTCAACTTAGTTCCCCTGACTATCCGATCATCACTGGCTTGGATACTACTCTCAGCTCAGCACACTGAAAAGTCTAGTTCATACAATATGAGCATAATAGCAGAGGTTAAAAAATGAATACCAGCTGCAGTGATGCCTCTTGAATTTAACTCACAGTAAAAGATGAAGCACTCGCAATTCCCAGTACGTGGGGAGATACTAGCACTGTGGCCCTCAACCCCTTCTGCTTTGACAAGAGAAAACTAACTGAATCTGCTGAAGATGTGACTCAGCCTGATTTTCCAGTGGCACAAAATACATTTGGTTACAGTAGCAACCTGTTACAGTATGTTGCAGAGAAGTCATCATAATAAAGCAAAATAAAATCAAATGCTGCATGTACATAAAAGAAAAAGAACACTAATGCTGCCAGAAAGGAGAAGGTACAAAAAGCACAGTAGCACTGTTTGAAAGAGCAAATTCTCAGCTGCAGCACACTCTTTTTCAACCTAGTCCTCACTATTAGCTGTGCATTTTTGCCAGCAATGAACAAGAGCCTGTATGCCATTTTCCTAAATATCCACACCAGCGGAGGTGAGCTACTGTTTCACAGCTGCTGTAACAGTGTCATTCCCAGGAAAAATGTTGCCCATACATTTCATCTTTCATTAGCTTGAATACATGGAAGTCAGAAGGCACCAAATCCTGACTATGGTGAGTATACTAGGACAGTCCAGCCAAGGTTGTCTGTACTTCATGGTCTTCAAACTGGTATGGGGCCTGGTGTTATTGTGTTGCAAGAGGAGGGTTGTCTTCTTCTCTGGCCTGACTTTGGAAGTTTGAGCCTTCAGCTTAGGCAGCGTCATGATGTGACTAATTTTTCAGCTTGGGAAGTGGACAATATAAAGACTGTCTTTGTATGTGATTTTGAAGCCTTCTTGCATCACTATCTCCCATCTCTGAAAATGACAAGAATCATCATTTTCATGGCCAGCAGAAAAATGAGTGGTTTTTTGCAATTTTGTCATTAAGAAACCAATAATGATTTGCTAAGATCATAGACAAAGGAACTAAATGACAGATGGTTGTCATTTTTTAGTACAAAGTACTCTGAAATACTACTAGCAGAAGGCCTGGCTGTTCATACTAATTTCAGTCCCACAGATGAGCATTCACCTGTGACGTTGCTCATAGTTTTAAAGCAGCATCTGTTTCAGTCTCATAAATAAATAAATAAATAAATAAATAAATAAATAAATAAATAAATAAATAAATAAAAGACATTCCAAAAGCTTAATACCCTCTATCCAGAGTTTATTTTGAACTGTTAAAATAAATTGTGTCACCTGTACATAAGCCTCAATGGTTCTAACCACATTATCCACATCTATATCAGTCACAGAAGATTTTGAATTTCTCCAGAGAAGAAACTAATGAACCCAAATTTAACAGATTTTTTTTAAAACAAGAAGTCTAAGTAAGTGTCTGTCTGCTGAGAAGCAAAGACTCCAAATTCCTTTCTTTTCCTGTTTGCTGTTGCAGAGGTGACACTAAGTTGCATGTTGCTTCCAACCTTACCAAACTGGTCCCATCTGTTTTCAAGACCTTTACTTTTTATTTTTTTTTTTTTCTTTTGGATGAAAAACAAGATTATATTTATTATGGAATTGTGTAAGCTGTCTGCAATGCTCCTTCAGAGCAGTGGGAGTGATTTAATTTCCCTTCACTGCTGCTGTAAGTCTTGCATGAACTTAAAGCTGCCTCCATTTATAATTCATGAAGGACTGACCCCAGTTTTCCAGAGAATAATATCTGCTGAAACTGTGGCACAGAGTTTTTAAAAATATGATTTTGCCTTAGCACATACTGGTTCAAATTATGGCTTAGGTTATGCTATTGTGAGTTCAAAACAATTTAAATACCTTAGACTAATATTAAATAAATAAATAAATAAATAAATAAATAAATAAATAAATCTACCTCTCAAATGCTGTTATTATTTATGTAAGCTGTCCTTCAAAAAGCATAAGCATTTTGAGAAATAGATTTCTCATTTAGTTAATATAAGTCTTGGAGTAGCTCTGTAAAACAGGTCAAAACTGAAAATGTGGATCTGTGAAGTTGCTAAGTTGTTCTCATTTCAGCTACTGGAATTCAAAACATATGTGGTATCTGACATCTAATAAAATAAAGTTAAAGGACTTTATGTTATACTGGGATAACATGCATTTATTATTTCATTTATTCCACAAAACATCTTTGCGTGTTGTTTTTACAACTGCACTTCACATATTTTATACAAACAGTAGAGAATCAAGAGGAAAGTATTGACATTAAATATTCAGGCATGTCTCTTTAAATAAAACCAATTTCCTTTGGTAATAACCTTGTTCTGTTGGATATGAAATGTTGATTAAGATAATTGATGTCATTCCCCTGTGCACTACCACATTTAGAAAGGAACAAGACCCTTTGTTCTGAAGAGATTAGGAATACAATACGTTGGTCATACGTAGTTGGAGCCTTTGCCAGCGATTGACATTAATCAGAAAGTTTCACCTGAAAATTCCAAATATTTATAACACACGTGGTTGAGTGACAAAATAAAATAAAATATGCAAAAAACCAAATAACAAAAAAAACACACACACACACACAAAACCCACTCCACAATTTGTAATATTACCAGTATAATATACAAAATGAAAGGCAAATATATATATTAATTACAAACATATAGATGTTACTAATGAATAAACTTGCAGATCTGTACATCAGCTTTTACTTTGATCAGCTCCAAACATCTCTTAACTTGCAGAGGTACAGGTAAAGGGTCTTGATTGAATTGCAGGCTGAGTCTGGATACCAAGGATTCTCACAGCTGAAATCATCCCTGGGGGGAAAAATAATATTCTTCTTATTAACCTATTTGGCAATTTCAAACTGCATTTATTAATGCAGGAAAAGCAATTAATTTAGCTAAGGTTTTATACTAAAAACATGTATGGAGAAGAATTATCGGGCAGCTTTTATGCTACAAATACTCAGCTACACTATAAATAAATAAACAGAAATCTGCACACACAATTTGCACATCTGCTTTAACATCACCATCACAGCCTTCAGAGTGTTTATCAAAAGAGCAAAGTTTTGATATGGACATTTACTGACTTGCTTAATGGAGACAATTCCTTTCCAACTGCCTTCACTCATGTGTGAATAGGAGGTAACTGCAGTGTGCAATCTATCTGATGCCTGTATCAGTAGTACTTTGGCACAAATACAAGAAGCAATGACAAAAAATAAAAGCTGAAAAGAAAAATTCACAGAAGTTAATACACGCAACCAGAACTTCAACATGAACATTTATTTGTGAGGCCACAGTAGTTAATAAAAGTTTAAAAACAGGACTTGGTAATACAGCTTGTTGAGAGATCTGGACAAGGGTATCCACAATGCCTTCCGACACCTCCTCCCTTCAGCCCTAGAACATAGGGTTATCCAAAAAGTAGTAGGAGGCGTCTTTGAATTTCCTCTCTGTGATGGTGGCAGTCACAAGGTAGTAATAAATATTTCATCACAGCCACCCACTATCAGTGTAACCATAACCCACGGCAACATATGTCCTTGTCTACTAACACCATAAATAACCAACTATGGCACTCTAGGGAAGGTGGGCGTTTGTTTTCAGTTATAAGTAGGATCAATGTTCAAAGTGTAGATTACAGACAATTATGTGTGCATTTATCTTTATTAATTATTCATTAATAATTATTCATTTTTATGTTCCATGCCAGTTCAGCAAACAAATCTCTATTGCTTTGAAGTCAGCCTTATTAGAAGATAGCCAGCAGTGTCGTAAATGCATATACTCCAGCTCTGAATAAGCAGACATCACACGTTTTGTAGAACTAAAATATCTCCTAAATCAAAATGTATTCTGCCTTTCCAGAATTTCAATATAACCTTATAAAATGCAAAAGGCTGAAGCAAGAAAATAACTATAATGTGTATATTTTTCTGAGATTTAATAAAATAAAACAGCATAGTACACATATATACACAATAATAAACAACAAACAAAAAATTTCTTACTATGAAGATCTGAAAGTGAGAAGCCAAAGAATTACCAGAAGTCAACAAGGTGATATAGTAACAGTCCATAATTACTTTACTGTAGAGAACGAGGTTTCTTTTCAGAAATCACTGAAGAGAAACGGAAAGGAAGGAATGATGTAGCTTCTTGGAAAGAACAGATTCTCATACTTACTTGAAATGAGCAGTGAAAGGGATTGATCCTGCACATCAATCAAATGCCCTAGCATGCCATGGGATCTCCACATGTTCCAAGCCTGCCCAGCAGCAGCTGTGGAGAACACTAGCCCCAAAGTACTGCTGCATCAGGACAGAACTGAAAACTGAAATACAATTCAGCAAATCATAAACAAATGCACTGCTCTGCCACTGACCATCAGGAGAATCGGACAAGAATTCAGTGCTAAATACTTCCCATCTATAAGAGTTGCCCTGAAAGTAATGTCTCCTGTATTACAATATTGGTCCACATCATAGGTGGATGTTGGTGGTATGGCAGTAGAGGTTGGACCTTCTCAGCAGTATCCCATTGCATGTTGTTGCTGTGTGACTCATGGCAGCAGAGGGGCACTCTGACACAATGGTGACAGGATGAAGCAAAGGTGCGTCACTGAATTCCTCCATGTGAAAAAAAAAAGGATCCACTGACATTCATCAACACTTGCTTAATGTTTGTGGAGACCAAACAGCATCTGTGAGCACAGTGAGGCAGTGGGTGGTACGTCTCAGCAACAGTGCCATCATAGCAGCTGTGAAACAGTGAATCACCTCTGCTGGTGCAGATTGTCACGACCAGGGCATGCAGGATCTTGTTATTTGCTGGCAAAAATGCATAGCTAGTGGTACTACCTATGCTGAAAAACAGATTTTTGTAGCTGAGAATTTTCTCTGTCAGTTAATGTAGTTGTTCTATCTGTAAATGTTGTAGTTTCCACGATACAGGAGGCATTACTTTCAGAGCAACACATGTAGATTGGTCTGTGTCTAGAAATGAATTTTTCATACTATTCATTTCTTGTCATGCAAAAAGCTTACTTGCACTCCACAGTATCTGTATCTTTTATTTTGCACTTCTTAGTCAGAGACTGACTTCTAAAACTTCTGCCCTCCATTTTTCAGTGAGCAGAATTTTCACTCTGTCATTGTTCTCACAGAGTTCCTTGAAGTCACCTTTAAGTTCTGGTGACTCTCATAAACAAGTATAATTGATTGCAATAAGCCAAGTATTAAAATACATATGCTCACAGGCAACTAGTTAGAAAAGCCCACTTAACCACTCAGCCTGAAATCTAGGAGGGCAGCAGCATAGTCCACATTTTCCAGGATGCCGCTCTTACAAGGATCACTTGATGCTGTTGGGTAAGTGGCTTGAAATTTCAGTCTAACAAAGCATTTAATTTTACTATTTAACAAATTCACTACCATCAAACAAAGAGACCACAGTCCTGGTGTGAGATCATACCTGATCTCTTGTTTGGCTATTTCTGTTTTACATTTTGTCTTCCCAAGTGAGTCTTTACAAAGAGGATTGAGTCACTGCACATTTCAATGGAGACAACTGACTTGAAACCACATCATCTCATTTCATCTATACAGCTAATGAGAACAATCATGAGATAGCAAGACCCAGCCATATTATTATGGAGCTGCCTTTGAATCAGTCACTAGGAAGACAAAAAGTTTCTTTCTTAGATAGAAGCGATTCTAGAATTAGCATCTTGTCATTTGATCTTCCTCCACTGAACAAATTCATAAACCCTCACTGATCGGTAGAATTATTTTATATACATTGGCACATCTGGGAAACAAAACAAAACAAAGAAACAAAACAAAACAAATGCACCACACTTCATAATGATAAAGACTTTAAATTGCAAAGATACATTGGTTACCTTATCCATAGTACTGAAAAACCAGAAACAAACAAAACAAATTTGGCAAGCATAATTTAAGTGATTTAAAATGTAAGGATTTAGACCTTAGAAATATCCTTCCAAAACTCTGTAAAATTCAGTTTTATTATTCACTGAACATCATAATAGAGTGTTTAGGCTTGTAACTCACCCACAGTGCAGATGACACGTGACATGCCAAAGTAAGCAAGTCACCATCACATTCCCCCAGAGACTGATGGCATCTAGTTTCATGACAAAACTGCCTCTGGGAGGCTCTCCTGGAACAAACATGAAGCTCAGTGTTTGTTTGCCTTGTGGCAAGTAGGTATTTGAACAATTTCTTAAGTTTTCCTTCAAAAGCACTCTGTTAAAACAGTAAGGCTAGGCAAAGAAATGGTAAACATTGTGCAATAAAAGAAGGAAGCTGATAGTGCTGGGTGAAAGGCCAAGAGTCTTGTTTAAGCACCTGCAAGACAACTGCAAGTATGATGATGTTTATAAAGTAGCCTCCTGGAAATTAGTTTAGATGTCAGAACTTTAGGCAGGCAGCATTTGTTTTCCCCCATTAAGCCATCTGTGAGCATGCGTGAAGGGGAAACAATCTGGCAAAGCGAGCAATAACAAATTCCTTTTAGCCTCTTACAACAAATATGAAACAAAAGATCAAAGTCACTGTGTAGACTGTGCTAATTGTTGGTTCTTCTGAAGAACAGCTCAGAGTTCTCTTTAGTAGTATTTAAAATTCTAAACAATCAGTATCAAAAAGGCTAAATAAGAATATGTTTATCTCTAAACTTATCACAAAATCTTTTCATGTCCTTTTTCTATGTATAAACCTTTGGCCAGCTGGACATTCAATTTATTGAAAGCACGTCTTCATTTACTAAGAACATGACTGGAAATGTATTTAGATGTAACCCATATGGAGGGAACATGAAGTGTACATAGAATCACTGAATGGTTTAGGCTGGATCATTTAATTCCACAGCTGTTAAGCTCTAAATCAGGCTCTAGATATGAAATGAGGCAAATAGGTGTGTAAGTATGTATTCACCCCGACATCACATCACAAATCAAATAAGGAGCAATCACTTTTTTTCTTTTTTTTTTTTTTTTTAATTTTCATTGTATCATAGTCTCATAGTACCATATATCATAGTATCATAGTTTCCTGACCAGAAACTCTTTTCATTACAACTTACATATTGAATAAGCACTTTGATGTAAAGTCAGTATTTCCTGCTGGAATGCAAGTAACCTGCATGAAAAACTAACAGTTAAAATTATGTTTTCATGGAAGCTTAAATCTTATCACTGTTCTTGGTTTTAAGCACTCACAATTATATGTAAGGCAGCATGCCATATGAACATGTGGATGTCTACTCTAATTAAGAAACCGAATTTTCAGTCTTTAGGGAACCTGCTTCCTTGTAAATGTTCAAGTGCTTTTGCTAAACACAGGTTGATTTCGTACAACTTACATTTAAAACAAAAACCAACCCAAAAACACAGATCTTTTGTAGCAGACACTGAGGTTTAACTCTCTATGTATCATTAATCAAATTTTATAACTGGAAAATATAGTTTACAGATCTTTCTGTCCTGATCTGTTGTAGGCTTAGGCAAATGCCTTTGGCATCAAAAAACAAAGCAGCTATTTACATGCTGCCCTTCAATAGATGTAAGCCAATACCAAGTCATGAAAAATACTGCCTTATATTATTAACGCTTATTGAAGCTGCAGGGAACCACTCTGTTGCATGACTGAAGTAAATGTTTGGCTAAATAAATATTTAATATCTCATAACTGATGATTCATGCATTATTATAGTTACACTACTGCTCATGACCAATTAAACTACTCATATAAACATTAGCCATTTTTCCAAAACTGCATTTGATTTGACATTGCCTATGTATCTTCAGTCTAAACAATGCACTATAAAAAAAATTTTGCTTTGCCAACCCGTGTTAGTTATTTATGTACTTAGTAATTATGTACTTAAATAACAAAGCATTACTCAGCATAACTCATTAACAAAAGGCTATTTACATATAGGCAGGGTTGTACTCTACACAAGGTTTGAAGATCAAACCAACCCCTACAATTCTGTGATTCTGTGATCAAAGGCTCAAAGAATCACAGAATGGCCCAGATTGGAAGGGGCCTCAAGGATCATGAATCTCCCCTCCACCACAAGCAGGGTCACCAACCTCCATGTTTAATACTAGACCAGGCTGCCCAGGGCCCCATCCAACCTGGCCTTGAACACCTCTGGGGGCAGGGCATCTGCATTCTCTCTGGGCAGCCTGTGCCACCACCTCACCACTCTCTTGGTCAAAACCTTCCCCCTGACATCCAACCTAAATGTTCCCTCCTTCAACTTAAAACCATTTCCCCTCGTCCTGCCATTATCTACCCTTTCAAAGAGAGGATTCCCTTCCTGTTTGTAGGCTCCATTTAGGTAGTGAGAGGCTACAATTAGGTCACCCAATAGCCTTCTTTTCTCCAGGATGAACAAGCCCAGCTCCCTCAGCCTGTCTTCATAGAGGGGGTACTCCAGCCCTCTGATCATCTTTGTGGCCCTGATCTGGACCAACACCAACAGATCTCTGTCTTTCTTTTACTGGGGGCCCCAGACCTGGACACGGTACTCCAGATGGGGCCTCACATGGGTAGAGCTACACCATAACTCTCTACAGTGGCTGAATGCGAATGGGACATTTTTTTCACAGTACATTTTCTTTTCTTCAACAGTGAAGCTTATTTCAGACACTCCTTTAGGTCATTCTCAATATAACACAACTCTCCATCATGGAAATGATCCAGAGCACAAAACTTAAGAAGTACTTTTGTAGGAGGATGGACTTCTCAGGTTTTAAAGCCTTCAAATGGGGTGATACTGTAGTCCTTATTACTGCAGAGCCTCGCAAATACTGACGGTGCACACCCCATGGAACACCCAGCTGCATGACAGATCCCACACATCTGGCTGGTAGGATGCACTCTTCTCTGGGATTGGCAGCCAAATAAAAGCATATTTAACAGGACACTGCAAGAAAAGAAAGGTTTTATAAACATGTTTTGAGGCTGAAAAAATATGTCTATTAGGATTACGGGAAAAATGACACTAATGCCATAATTAGTGGCTGTTTCCTGCAGAGATTTCTTACTGTTTTAAGTGACTGAGGAAGAGTACATTACAAGAAAAGATCACGGAGTATCTTACTACTGTTTCTGTGCCTTACTGTAGTACAAATAATCTACAAGGATGAACAGTGAATAACAAGAGCAGGAAGAACAAGGGTAGCTGTTTTTCCAAACAGTGGCATTGTTTTGTTGGTTGTTTTTTGTTTGTTTGTTTTCTTAAGAATTATAATTATTTATTAATTATAAAAAGGATGGGCATACAATTGTAGTTGGAATCGACCACAACTGTAAGAAACAATACAATGTTTAGGAAAAAAAAAAAAAAAGCTTTCATATACAATTTTTGGGTTTTTTTCTTCACACAATGGGAGAATTTTAGCTATGCTCTCATGCATTAAAGAATTAAGAGGAGCAAATCAGTAAATCAGACTCACAGCATTGTCAAGGAAAATATTATTCGGCAGGTCTACTCACTCCCTTTTCATTTATATATTTTAACATGCAGCTTTATGAGGAGAATTATAATGTCTAAAAAGCAACAACAAGATTCACATTAAAATCCTAGTACATACTGAGCAAGATAAAGCAGAAGTTCATCACTAGCTGGATCTCAGCAAGTAGCCCACAACTATCTGTGCAGTTCCTCTGCTTGATCTTTGCCAGTGTTAATTAATTCATTAAAATACCTCTAAGATGCAAATGTGTGTTTCTCACTGGCTTTAATGCAGTGCATGAGGCACTAAGAAAAATAATTAATATTGAAAATTGGATTGCAGGACTTGTTGCCTGTACACTTATCTGTATAATGCAAGAGCTCAGCAGGTGCTCTGTTTCATGAAGTTACTTTCATAAATAATTAATCATGAAAAGCAGTTTGATGGAAATACAATTTGCCATAGAGACCAGGGAAAATTTGTCATTCAGAATTTGTTTCAGTTTACATTCAAAAACTTCTTTGACTGACAAAGAAAGTTTAGAAACACCGTTTTCTTCCTCATGCTGGCATCTCATATCTTGCACTGTTTTTAGACGATGCTGTCATCTAGTGAGTATTTCAGAAATTAATGAAGGCTTGGGATTCAGAAATTAGATAATTTTCTTTTTTTCTTTTACTTTTCCTTCTTCTCTTTTTTTCTAACATAAAAGCCAATGAATGCATTTTCTGTATCTATTAATCACATGGACATTGTAGAACATCAAATACATGTACTCAGTACTGTCACATCACCATCTTTTGGAAAGATTCTTGTTCTGAATAAATCAGATCTTATGCTTAATTAGTAAGAATTAATTAATGAGTACTTGTATTACTTTACTATTTATCAGTCTGATTCGCAGATCTAAAATCTTCTCTATTTCTGTAAATGTTTGAGTTAAATAATCCCTGAAATTTTGAGATACTGGAAAGCATTACCTTGAATAATCTGTTCCTTCCAACACAGAACTGTCTGTGTCCTGCTTCAGTTTCCAGTAAGCCGATTTGCACGGGATGGTCAGGCAGAGCAGCACTTCAATATTACTTTTCTCAGCTTCTAATTTTGCCAGTGCCTTAGTTTTATCTCTTCTTGCCAAGATCTTTGTATCAGCTGTGTCTTTGTACCATGCTATCTACATGTTCTGGGGAAAGCAGAGTAATACTGGCTTACCCTACATAAAGACAGTATGCTTATTTGTTCTGAATGCATGCTGTAGCTGACAAATCATGGAAAATTTGAATTTTGAAGTTAGTAGTTTTCTGGAATGTCTTAAGATAATCAGATTTTGAATTATTGTAAAAGTTGCCATAATTAATGCAACCAAAACCTTTCATTTCCAGCCAAATTCTTTTCAGTTTTTCATATCCAGACTCCTTCTAACTGTGGGATGAGAGGTGTGCAATAAAATTAAAAAGAACTGCAGGAGTAGATGGAAGATAAATTAGCACTACTGAGGATATGCTTGTATTAACGTGCTGTTAAATCTTTCTATTTTCTAATTAGAGTTTGCTACAAAGAACAGGAATAACTTCACAGCCTTAAAATATGTGTTGGACAAAAAGATAATTAAAGTTGAAAATTAAAATACCAGTATTAAATATATACACAAATGAATCATTTTATTTATTTATTTGTTTTATGGAAAAGATTGGTACTGGATATTTTCTGTAGCAAATAAGGTTGACAACAGTTGTACCACACTTGCTGGAAAGCAGTTAAACATCACACCAATCACAAAACTTTACTAATGATGATGGCCACATTAAAATTTTAGTATTTAAATATTTTCACCTGACATAAATGAACTCTGTGTCCACTGGCTACATTTTAAAAAAAGGGGGCTGGGGGGGAGGGGAGGTGGAATAACTGACATGAAACTCTAGATGCATCTGTACTATTCTTAACAGCAAATTTATTCCAAATGAGTGGCTTTGAAGTTAGCTTCATTGTGTGTTTGTGTTTCTTGGTTTCTTTCATATGCATAGTTCAGTTACAACAAGGAATTACCAAACATCTAACCTGCTGTATGTCCACACAGATAAGGAAATACAGCTGAACTGCTTTCAGTTTTTATCTTTTTTAAAACCTCAGGAGACTGCAATGTGCAACAAGGATAGAGCAGGTCTAATTCACATTTTACAGACAAATAGCAGTCCTCCATTTAATAGAATTTACACGTGGCTTAAGACTTAGCTTACACAAGTGTGCTTTAGAGAATTTTAAAAACTGGTCATATAAGGTTAGCCAAAGATGTTCTCAAAATTGTCTGCTACACATATATATCCACAGAAGCAAAGAGTGAAATAAATAAATAAATAAATAAATATGAGCCTGTAGCACTTTGTATACCCTAGGAGACCACAATCACTTTACCTCTCCTGCTGCAGCCAGAATTCCAAATGGGTCTGCAAATGCTAGGTAGAGCATTTCTGAAATCAATTCTAATAGCTTTGAATATATCTATAATCAGATTTTCTTAAAATCTCCCTATTTGTGCTTTGCACACTATGGCTATGGGGCATGTATAATTGAACATTATATAATAAAGAAAAAAATGCCTCAGCTTTTTGTTCTAGGCTCTAGTCTCCAAGGCTTACTTCTCATTGTATATTGCTGCTTTCACAAAAGCAGCTCCAAACCATTGCCAAGACTTATTTTTAGTCATTTTTTAACAGAGTCCTCAAGTGCTAACACTTCAGCTGTTCAGAACAACTGTTACTGGCCCATGCCCCTTTCCCAACACAGGTAACAAGGGCATGAAAAGTAATTTATTTTCCTGTTTATTACTACCTTCAAACAATAGCTAAATTTAACCTACACCTGAGCATGCAGCAAAGCATTAAACTTCAAGAAGTATTGGCAACAGCTAAAAGCCACACAAAATCATGTTTACCAAGCTTATGATCAATCCTTAACCTGAAATATCCTATAAAATACATAAAGAGGTAAGTGTTAAATACATTCTCTATTATAAAATTGACAATTATGAATCAGATCAGGAAGGTAAAAGATTAAGCAAGAAGTAGTGTTAAGTTTAAGGCGGGAAGTCATATATATGCTATTTAGCATGTGTACAAACAGAAAACCATCCCACTTCACACAGACATTTTATCTGTATGGACAATTTAAGAACTAGTATACAACTCAGCAATCTGATGCAAGCATTTTGCTGCAGTTCTCAACAAGCTGAATCTGACACTGTCTGTTATAAAAGATCTGTTCATCATTCATCTCCAGAAACAACAAATCAGGACAACAGCAGTTTTGCATGATTTCTCCACCTTTTCCCAACAATTGCATAGAAACAGCTACAGATGAAAGAGCCAATTTACCACATACACTTTTCATTAGAAAGCAAGAAGGCAAAGTTTAAGTTTACTGCAGTTTTAAATTTATGATATGCTCATATGAAGCCTTAGTCTTGCAGTATTTTATCATAATTTACAACAATTTGTGTTTTCCGCCATCCACTAAAGAAAGCGCAGCCAGCCCAAGACCCGCCTCTTTGCAACGCAGACACTAATATCATCCTCTAGCTAAACTTTTTGTTTCCCATTTTGCAG